>NC_058083.1:520365427-520505427 GCF_014858855.1 Bufo gargarizans
AAAAAAAAACGGAACGGAAGCAGAAAGAAAATACGTTTGTGTGCATGAGCCCTAAGGAAGTGGATTTTATACTGAATCATAAAAAGTTAGGGTGCATTCTAGAGAGCCCTTCCATGTAAGATGGACACAGACACAAGAGCGTCATGCACACGACCGTATGTATTTTGCTGGCCGGAAAAAACGGATCAGCAAAAAATACGGATGACATCCGTGTGCATTCCGTATTTTGTGGAACGGAACGGCTGGCCCTTCATAGAACAGTACTATCCTTGTCCGCAATGCAGACAATAATAGGACATGTTCTATTTTTTTTCGGAATGGAAATACGGACATATGTGAATGGTTCCGCATATGGTCCGCAAAAAAACGGAACGGACACAGAAATAAAATACGTTCATGTGCATAAGGTACAGTGAGCAGTAATCTTGTAAAACGTCTTAAGTCTTCTGGTGTCTGGTCTGTCCTGCGTATCTCAGCAGCAGAACAAGGACTGGTTCTCAGCACACATCCCTGTCCGCTAGGTTATGCTGCCACCTAGTGATGGACTATGGTATGCACACGTTTTATTCGCAGGTCTAAAAGGAAAAAAAGAAGACACAGAATTGGACACAGATATCCCGATACAGCCTCTCCTGATTCAAATTTTTAGGACTATCTTTGAGACAATGACTACTGTCGGAAACATCTTAAAGGAATATTCTTTCTCTGTCTTATCATTGGCTGATCCAAGTATTGGGACCTCCCCCAATCACTAGAATGAATAAAAAAATCACAGCAGCCCCTTCAGACATTGTCATTTCATCCCACAATATACTGCCATATAGTGCTCAAACACAATATATATATATACTGTATAATTACACCGCGCCCCCGCTGCCAAGCAGACAGGGAAGAGGAAGCAGCGCTCGCACAAGCGCCACTGCCCCTTCAAACAGCTGATCGGTGGTCCTATTTTTTTGACGGATAGGAAACACGGATCACAGACGAGGATGACAAAAGGTGCATTTCCTGAGTTTTCAACTGACCCATTTTCCGCAGAAAATCATGGAAAACGGAACAACGGACACGGATGCACACAACGGTCGTGTGCATGAGGCCTTAATCAGTGATTTTGTCTGATCCTTTTTTAATTCCGACATTTTTTACATGTTTTTATTTCACATATTTCTACTCACTAAGTAAAAAATACACAAGTAAAGAAAAATATAGTTGGGGTCATTTATCAAACTGGTGTAAAGTAGAACTGGTTTAGTTGCCCATAGCAACCAATCAGATTCCACCTTTCATTTTGACAGCTCCTTTGGTAAATGAAAGGTGGAATCTGATTGGTTGCTAAGGCCAACTAAACCAGTTCTACCTTACACCAGTTTGATAAATCTCCCCATTATTGCACTTTTCACCAACTTAAAGTCCCATCATACATTCCCCCCAAAAATTTTATTTGCAAAAATGCGTTTTTCTGGCTAATTCACGCTGTATATACATATTATATATATCTACACTGACCAAAAATATAAACGCAACACTTTCGGTTTTGCTCCCATTTTGCATGAGCTGAACTCAAAGATCCATTACTCTAAAAAAGTATTGTTCACAACACACGAAGGGCTCACGCACACGACCGTGCCGTTTTTTTGCGGTCCGCAAATTGCGGATCTGCAAAAAACAGATACCGCCTGTGTGCCTTCCGCAATTTGCGGAACGGAACAGGAGGCCTTTTATATTAATGCCTATTCTTGTCCGCAAAATGGACAAGAATAGGATAGGACTCAAAATTTTTGCGGGGCCACGGAACGGAGCATCAGATGCGGACAGCACACAGAGTGCTGTCCGCATCTTTTGCGGACTCAATGAAATTAATGGTTCCGTATACGGAATCAAAATTCGGCCCGTATATTATGTTGTACTCTTACATTACTATTACAAAAATTTATAAAAACTATGTGAAAAAAATAATAATTCGGGCGGTATACAGAACGGAAAAACCGTTTGAGTGCATGAGCCCTAAATCTGTGTTAGTAAGCAGTGATAGTCAGTTCGCAGTGTTCGCCAGCGAACACATGCAGGCTGCCATCTTCAGTAAGGTAGACTCACCCATCCGTCGATGCACAAGTAAGCCTTTAGGCCTCTTTCCCACTTGCGTTGTCCGGATCCGGCGTGTACTCCACTTGCCGGAATTACACGCCGGATCTGGAAAAACGCAAGTGTACTGAAAGCATTTGAAGACGGATCCGTCTTCAAAATGCGTTCAGTGTTACTATGGCAGCCAGGACGCTATTAAAGTCCTGGTTGCCATAGTAGTAGTGGGGAGAGGGGGAGCAGTATACTTACCGTCCGTGCGGCTCCCGGGGCGCTCCAGAGTGACGTCAGAGCGCCCCATGCGCATGAATGACGTGCCATGCGATCACGTGATCCATGCGCTTGGGGCGCCCTGACGTCACTCTGGAGCGCCCCGGGAGCCGCACAGACGGTAAGTATACTGCTCCCCCGCTCCCCGCTACACTTTACCATGGCTGCCAGGACTTTAGCGTCCCGGCAGCCATGGTAACCATTCAGAAAAAGCTAAACGTCGGATCCGGCAATGCGCCGAAACGACGTTTAGCTTAAGGCCGGATCCGGATTAATGCCTTTGGCAAGTCCTCAGGATTTTTGGCCGGAGCAAAAAGCGCAGCATGCTGCGGTATTTTCTCCAGCCAAAAAACGTTCCGGTCCGGAACTGAAGACATCCTGATGCATCCTGAACGGATTTCACTCCATTCAGAATGCATTAGGATAAAACTGATCAGGATTCTTCCGGCATAGAGCCCCAACGACGGAACTCTATGCCGGAAGAAAAGAACGCAAGTGTGAAAGAGCCCTTATCTGTGTCGGGAGCCGGTATGAAATCAAATGCAGTCACCGGGAGCAGGCAGTTCCGAGAACAGCCGCTGGGGGCCTTCATCGGGCTGTTCTCAGAACTGTCTGCTCCTGGTGATTGCATTTGATTTCAGACTGGCTCCCGTCACAGGTAAGGGCTTACCTGTGCATCGCCGGACGGGTGAGTCTGCTTACCTGTGCATCACCGGACGGGTGAGTCTGCTTACCTGTGCATCGCCGGACGGGTGAGTCTACTATACTAAAGATGGCAGCTCGGATGTGTTCGCTGGCGAACACTGCGAACTGACCATCGCTGTTAGTGAGCACTTCTCCTTTGCCGAGATAATCCATCCCACCTCACAGATGTGGCATATCAAGGTACTGATTAGACAGCATGAATATTGCACAGGTGTGCCTGAGACTGCCCACAATTAAAGACCACTCTGAAATGTGCACAGTTTTGCCTTACTGGGGGGGGGAGGGGCACCATTTGCCTCACGCAGTGCAACCCATCTCCGTGGTATAGAGTTGATCAGGTTGCTGATTGTGGCCTGTGGAATGGTGGTCTATTCCTCTTCAATAGCTGTGCGAAGTTACAGAATATTGGCAGGAACTGGAACACACTGTCGTATTCGCCGATCCAGAGCATCCCAAACATACTCAATGGCTGACATGGCCGGTGAGTATGCTGGCGATGCAGGAACTGGGATGTGTTCAGCTTCCAGGAATTGTGTACAGATCCTTGCAATATGGGGCCGTGCATTATCATGCTGCAACATGAGGTGATGGTCGTGGATGAATGGGACAACAATGGGCCTCAGGATCTCGTCAAAATGCCATCAATAAAATGCACCTGTGTTCGTTGTCCATAACATACGCCTGCCCATACCATAACCCCACCGCCACCATGTGCCACTCGATCCACTCTATATACACTGAACTCTATTTTTGTTCAGTATAAATATATATATATATATATATATATATATAGTGACAGGCTCGGACTGGCCCACAGGGGTACAGGGGAATCCCCCGGTGGGCCCCTGAGCAAGGTGGGCCCCTAGTCTCCCACTCCCTGCACAAGTGGCACATAACACAGTACACTTACTGCACTACATACATATATTCAATGTACAACAGCTCAACCAGCTTATGTTCATATCAAAAAAAGTGTTTATTATATTTAAATGTATGCATATGGTGGGCCCCCAAAATAAATTTTACTGGTGGGCCCTAGGTACCCCAGTCCAACGCTGTATAGTGATATAAAAGACACTATTGGGGTCATTTATCAAACTGGTGTAAAGTAGAACTGGCCTAGTTGTCTATAGCAACCAATCAGATTCCACCTTTCACTTTCCAAAGAAGCTGTGAAAAATGAAAGGTGGAATCTGATTGGTTGCTATGGGCCAGTTCTACTTTACACCAGTTTTGCTAAATCTCCCCCAGAGTTTTGTACATTTGGAGCATCGGTTTTTACTTGCTAAAATCACTACCTCACGCAGTAGCCCAAGATTAGGAGATGTCGTTGAGCTCTTTTTTTTCTGATCCGCTCCTCCGTTGCGGCGCTCTGCCCCCCATTCAGTTTTGCCGCCCTGTATGCTAATCAATAGCATCGGTACAGGGAGGAGGAGACGGCAGCTTTTCTCAGGGGTAATTTTTTATTTGGATTGGGTAGTGATATGTACGTTCAGGTCATACTATGACCGATTCCTTTTTCTTGTAATATGAAAATCAACATTAATAAAAATGTTTTGGGAAAAAAACTGCAAAAAGTCAGACATTTTGATCTTCTACTATCTACTAGAATCTTCTATCAAAAGAAAAAAAAAATCATAAAAAATAGATGTATAAAACAGAATAAACATAACAGAATACCGAATGGCACATGGAGTGTGAAAACACAAAAGTCGATGGGGAAATTGCACGCTATTTTCCACCCCTCCACCTCATCATTTTTTTTACAAAAATTAAAAATAATAATAACTTTATTAAGCCCTTAGTGAACACCCATTTGCCTTTTTTTACGGCGATTACTATGGGGCCTTAGACTAGACTTGGGTCGCAGGGGCTCAGTGCTCCTGCTTCAGTGGACCAGAAGAAGCGCCAATCGGGGATGTTTAATCCCTTAGGCCTCTTTCACACGGGCGTTGCGGGAAAAGGTGCGGGTGCGTTGCGGGAACATGCGTGATTTTTCCGCACGAGTGCAAAACATTGTAATGCGTTTTGCACTCGTGTGAGAAAAATCGGCATGTTTGGTACCCAAACCCGAACTTCTTCACAGAAATTCGGGCTTGGGATCGGTGTTCTGTAGATTGTATTTTCCCTTATAACATGGTTATAAGGGAAAATAATAGCATTCTGAATACAGAATACATAGTACAATAGCGCTGGAGGGGTTAAAAAAAATAAAAAATAATTAAACTCGCCTTAATCCACTTGATCGCGCAGCCGGCATCTCTTCTGTCTTTTTTTTTTGCTGTGTGCAGGAAAAGGACCTGTGGTGGCGTCACTCCGGTCATCACATGGTCCATCACCATGGTAAAAGATTATGTGACGGACCATGTGATGACCGGAGTGACGTCACCACAGGTCCTTTTCCTGCAGACAGCAAAAAGAAAAGACAGAAGAGATGCCGGCTGCGCGATCAAGTGGATTAAGGCGAGTTTAATTATTTTTTATTTTTTTTTAACCCCTCCAGCGCTATTGTACTATGCATTCTGTATTCAGAATGCTATTATTTTCCCTTATAACCATGTGATAAGGGAAAATAATAATGATCGGGTCTCCATCCTGATCGTCTCCTAGCAACCGTGCATGAAAATCGCACCGCATCCGCACTTGCATGCGGATGCTATGCGATTTTAACGCAGCCCCATTCACTTCTATGGGGCCTGCGTTGCGTGAAAAACGCACAATATAGAGCATGCTGCGATTTTCACGCAACGCACAAGTGATGCGTGAAAATTACCGCTCATGTGAACAGCCCCATAGAAATGAATGGGTCGGGATTCATTGCGGGTGCAATGCGTTCAACTCGCGCATCGCATCCGCGCAGAATACTCGCCCGTGTGAAAGGGGCCTTAGATGCCACGATTAATAGTGAATGTGGCATCTAAGTGGTTTAGAGGGCGGGAGCTCCCTCTGTCTCCCATCGGCACCTCGTGAATGAGATTATGAGATTCCTGGCGATGCAGGAACTGGGATGTGTTCAGCTTCCAGGAATTGTGTACAGATCCTTGCAATATGGGGCCGTGCATTATCATGCTGCAACATGAGGTGATGGTCGTGGATGAATGGGACAACAATGGGCCTCAGGATCTCGTCAAAATGCCATCAATAAAATGCACCTGTGTTCGTTGTCCATAACATACGCCTGCCCATACCATAACCCCACCGCCACCATGTGCCACTCGATCCACTCTATATACACTGAACTCTATTTTTGTTCAGTATAAATATATATATATATATATATATATATATATATAGTGACAGGCTCGGACTGGCCCACAGGGGTACAGGGGAATCCCCCGGTGGGCCCCTGAGCAAGGTGGGCCCCTAGTCTCCCACTCCCTGCACAAGTGGCACATAACACAGTACACTTACTGCACTACATACATATATTCAATGTACAACAGCTCAACCAGCTTATGTTCATATCAAAAAAAGTGTTTATTATATTTAAATGTATGCATATGGTGGGCCCCCAAAATAAATTTTACTGGTGGGCCCTAGGTACCCCAGTCCAACGCTGTATAGTGATATAAAAGACACTATTGGGGTCATTTATCAAACTGGTGTAAAGTAGAACTGGCCTAGTTGTCTATAGCAACCAATCAGATTCCACCTTTCACTTTCCAAAGAAGCTGTGAAAAATGAAAGGTGGAATCTGATTGGTTGCTATGGGCCAGTTCTACTTTACACCAGTTTTGCTAAATCTCCCCCAGAGTTTTGTACATTTGGAGCATCGGTTTTTACTTGCTAAAATCACTACCTCACGCAGTAGCCCAAGATTAGGAGATGTCGTTGAGCTCTTTTTTTTCTGATCCGCTCCTCCGTTGCGGCGCTCTGCCCCCCATTCAGTTTTGCCGCCCTGTATGCTAATCAATAGCATCGGTACAGGGAGGAGGAGACGGCAGCTTTTCTCAGGGGTAATTTTTTATTTGGATTGGGTAGTGATATGTACGTTCAGGTCATACTATGACCGATTCCTTTTTCTTGTAATATGAAAATCAACATTAATAAAAATGTTTTGGGAAAAAAACTGCAAAAAGTCAGACATTTTGATCTTCTACTATCTA
This sequence comes from Bufo gargarizans, assembly GCF_014858855.1. Lineage (NCBI taxonomy): Eukaryota > Metazoa > Chordata > Amphibia > Anura > Bufonidae > Bufo > Bufo gargarizans. The sequence continues at coordinate 520,372,588 of NC_058083.1, forward strand.
CTAGAATCTTCTATCAAAAGAAAAAAAAAATCATAAAAAATAGATGTATAAAACAGAATAAACATAACAGAATACCGAATGGCACATGGAGTGTGAAAACACAAAAGTCGATGGGGAAATTGCACGCTATTTTCCACCCCTCCACCTCATCATTTTTTTTACAAAAATTAAAAATAATAATAACTTTATTAAGCCCTTAGTGAACACCCATTTGCCTTTTTTTACGGCGATTACTATGGGGCCTTAGACTAGACTTGGGTCGCAGGGGCTCAGTGCTCCTGCTTCAGTGGACCAGAAGAAGCGCCAATCGGGGATGTTTAATCCCTTAGGCCTCTTTCACACGGGCGTTGCGGGAAAAGGTGCGGGTGCGTTGCGGGAACATGCGTGATTTTTCCGCACGAGTGCAAAACATTGTAATGCGTTTTGCACTCGTGTGAGAAAAATCGGCATGTTTGGTACCCAAACCCGAACTTCTTCACAGAAATTCGGGCTTGGGATCGGTGTTCTGTAGATTGTATTTTCCCTTATAACATGGTTATAAGGGAAAATAATAGCATTCTGAATACAGAATACATAGTACAATAGCGCTGGAGGGGTTAAAAAAAATAAAAAATAATTAAACTCGCCTTAATCCACTTGATCGCGCAGCCGGCATCTCTTCTGTCTTTTTTTTTTGCTGTGTGCAGGAAAAGGACCTGTGGTGGCGTCACTCCGGTCATCACATGGTCCATCACCATGGTAAAAGATTATGTGACGGACCATGTGATGACCGGAGTGACGTCACCACAGGTCCTTTTCCTGCAGACAGCAAAAAGAAAAGACAGAAGAGATGCCGGCTGCGCGATCAAGTGGATTAAGGCGAGTTTAATTATTTTTTATTTTTTTTTAACCCCTCCAGCGCTATTGTACTATGCATTCTGTATTCAGAATGCTATTATTTTCCCTTATAACCATGTGATAAGGGAAAATAATAATGATCGGGTCTCCATCCTGATCGTCTCCTAGCAACCGTGCATGAAAATCGCACCGCATCCGCACTTGCATGCGGATGCTATGCGATTTTAACGCAGCCCCATTCACTTCTATGGGGCCTGCGTTGCGTGAAAAACGCACAATATAGAGCATGCTGCGATTTTCACGCAACGCACAAGTGATGCGTGAAAATTACCGCTCATGTGAACAGCCCCATAGAAATGAATGGGTCGGGATTCATTGCGGGTGCAATGCGTTCAACTCGCGCATCGCATCCGCGCAGAATACTCGCCCGTGTGAAAGGGGCCTTAGATGCCACGATTAATAGTGAATGTGGCATCTAAGTGGTTTAGAGGGCGGGAGCTCCCTCTGTCTCCCATCAGCACCTCGTGAATGAGATTATGAGGTGCAGATGTCTTTGCATGGAAGCCTGGGGCCAAATGGAGGGCCCAGGCCTGCCTGTAGTCTATGCCCCTGCTCTGGCACAGCCTTCTCAGTATAGCACTGACAATATAATACACCGTACTGCATAAGCAGCACAATGTATTACAGAAGTAATCAAATGATCACCTGTTAAAGTCCCCTGTGGGACTAGTAAATGGTTTAAAAAAAATATAAAAGTAAAAAAATAAATAAACTTTTTTTCATTGAGAAAAAAAAAAGCTTTTCAATTCCTTCCACATATATGGTATCGCTGTGTTCATAAGGACCCACACTATGCAATTATGCAATTATCATCCCACACAGGGAAAACTGTAAAAAAAAAAAAAAAAAGCCAAAATTGCCTTTTTTTAATATTCACCACAAAAATTTTGAATAAAAAACAATCCAAAAGTGTTATTTACCGCAAAAATGATACCAATAAAGTCGTTCAGCAAAAAAACAGCCATCATCCATAGAACAACAAATAAAAAAGTTATGGGTCTTGGGCTGTGGTGCTACAAAAACATTTTATTTTTTAAAAAGGCTTCTATTATATAAGGCCTCATGCACACGACCGTGCCATTTTTTGCAGTCTGCAAATCGTGGATCCGCAAAAAACAGAAGGCGCCGGCAATATAAATGCCTTTTCTTGTCCGCAAATCGCGGACAAGAATAGGACGTGTTATATTTTTTTTGCGGTGCCGCGGAACGGAGCCACGGATGCGGACAGCACACGGAGTGCTGTCCGCATCTTTTGCGGCTCCATTGAAATGAATGGGTCTGCATCCGAGCCGGCAAAACAGCGGCTCGGATGCGGACCCAAAAAACAGCCGTGTGCATGAGGCCAAAGGTACTAAAATATAATAAAAACTATGGGGGTCATTTATCAAACTGGTGTAAAGTAGAACTGGTTTAGTTGCCCATAGCAGCCAATCAGATTCCACCTTTTATTTTTGACAGCTCCTTTGATAAATCTCCCCCTATATCTATTTGGTATCGCTGTAATTGCACGGACCCATGTTATTTATGGCGAAAAATGAAGACTGCAAAATTTATAACGTAAAAATCTCTGTGGCACTATTGCTGTTTTTTACCATCCCCCTAAGGGCTCATATACACAAACGTATTTTCTTTCCGTGTCTGTTTAGGTTTTTTTGCGGACCGTATGGGGAACCATTCATTTCAATGGGTCTGCAAAAAAAGTATGCATTCCGTTTACTTATGTCCTATTATTGTCCGATTTACGGACAAGGATAGGACTGTTCTATTAGGGGCCAGCTGTTCTGTTCCGCAAAATACGGAATGCACACGGATTATGGATCTGTGTTTTGCGCACCGCAAAATACATACGGTCATGTGCATGAGCCCTAAGAAAGAGTTAATAAAAGTTAGGCCTCTTGCACACGACCATATGTATTTTGTGGTCAGCAAAAAACGTATCTGCAAAAAATACGGATGACATCCGTGTGCATTCCGTATTTTGCGGAACGGAACAGCTGGCCCCTAATAGAACAGTCCTATCCTTGTCCGTGATGCGGACAATAATAGAACATGTTCTATTTTTTTGCGGAATGGAAATACGGGCATACGGAAACGGAATGCACACAGTAACGAAACTATTGAAATGAATGGTTCCGCATACGGTTTGCAAAAAAAGAAAACTGAACGGACACGGAAAGAAAATACGTTCGTGTGCAAGAGGCCTTAGGGCTCATTCACACGACCGTATATTTTTTCCCATTTCCATATTTTTTTTGCGGACCGTATGCGGAACCATTCATTTCAATGGGTCCGCAAAAAATATGGAAGGTACTCCGTGCGCCTTCCGTTTTCATATTTCTGTTCCGCAACATTTTGAGTCTTGTCCTATTATTGTCCGCAAATCACGTTTCGTTGCTCCATTTAAGTCAATGGGTCCGCAAAAAATACGGAATGCATACGGAACACATCTTTGCCCATGTGTTTACTGTTTACAAACATTACAGTAATGATTACAAATTTTCTGTTTCCATCTGTGATCCGCAAAAAAAAAGTATTGCATATGGGAACCATATGGAGATTTTTTTTTTGCGGAAATACAGAATGGAAACAGAAACACTATGGATATAAAAAAATTGAACAACGGATCTGTGAAAAACGGACTGCAAAACAAGCCCTTAGGGTCCATTCACACGTCCGTAGTGTATTGCGGATCCGCATTACACCGGCCTGCACCCCCATAGAACTGCCTATTCTTATCCGGATAAGAATAGGACATATTCAATTTTTTTACGGAGCCGCGGACTGGAAGATCAGGGGCGCGTTCCGGAAATGCGGATGCGGACAGCACACTGTGTGCTGTCAGCATCCATTCCTGCCTCATAGAGAATGAATGGGTCCGCACCCGTTCCGCAATTTGCGGATGTGTGAATGGACCCTAAATCAGTAACAAGGCACTGTTAAAAACTACAACATGTCCCGCAAAAATGAAGCCCTCATACCGCTACATTGATGGAAAAATAAAAAAGTTATATTTCTTGGAATACAACAATAAAAATAAATAGAAAAAAAAATAAAAAAATAAAAGAAAGAAAATTTCTTTATTGGGGGTTAATAAAATAACAATAAATATAATAATACTTTTTATAATACATATAACAAATAATAATAATAATGGATTATGTGTATCCTACAAGAGGACCCACAGAAACCACAGAACATCTCAAGGAAAAATAAGCGCTCGCCTCTCACACAGCTTTATCGACAGATTGCGCTGATGCAAAAGTGGGGAAAAAAACAAAAACGCTTGGCCCTGGACCAAAACAAGACAGTTCTTCAGGGGTTAAAGAGCCCTTTCCATATTTCCTCGGGTAGGTCTTACAGAAGTTGTACATGAAGGAGGGGAAGTACCACAAGTGCCAGAAGCTCTGCCCTGACAGATGGTTTAGTGACTGGAAGCCGCTATAAATGGCCATTAAGACAGGACAAAGCGGGAGATGCCAGCACCCCGCAGACGTCTGACATGTTCCTTCCGCCTGCGGACTATTAACTACCCCCCCTCCATGCGTCTATTACAGCACAATCAATGCAGCCGAGTGCGAAGTAGATTTCACGACGCCGCGGCGCATGTGGTGAGCGGAGCTCCCCATGTAATTCTACCAACGTCTAAAAATCTAAAATCAGGCCCTGACTGTGATGCTCTGCCCTCCCCTATCATAGGGGGTCTTATACACAGCATTCTTATAAGGATTCCTTCATTAGTAGGGGGCATCCCCCTTGGAGACCCTCATCGAGCTGCCAGAGAAAAGAGCGTTTCTCGTTTGGCACAGACAGCTCATTGATTTTAATTGGCATTGTGCAATGCTTCATTTCTCCTGAGGTGGCGCTGCAGGGGGATTAAACACCTATGGCCCGATTTCTTAACCCCTCGATGACCAGCAAAACCTTTTCGGTTTTTTTTTTCTTCTCCGCATTTCAGCAGCCGCTTTTTCATTTTTACGTTGAGGTGGCTGTCTGAGGCCTTGCATTGTTTGCGGCTCAGATGCGGACCCATTCACTTCAACGGGGCCGCAAAAGATGCGGACAGCACTCCGTGTGCTGTCCGCATCCGTTGCTCCACAAAAAAAATATAGCATGTCCTATTCTTGTCCGTTTTGCGGACAAGAATAGGCATTTCTACAATGGGCCGCCCGTTCCGTTCCACAAATTGCGGAAGGCACACGGGTGGCTTCCGTTTTGGGATCCATTATGGGATTAGTATGTTATAGCTTTATTTCACACTCGTAATGTATTAGCATACGCCTGTATACTCCTACGACACTGGCTGCTGTTAGGGCAAGCTTACGGAACAGAAAGCCCCGGGTCCTTCAAAGGTCCCCGGGGCTGACTGAGGAGCGCTCAACCGGTGATCCGATCGCAAGGGGTAGTGCTCTTTGGTCGTGCCACGGTATGGACCAAGGCATGATCAAAGGGTTAAAAAGGTATTCTCATCTCAGGCAATGGGAGCATATCGCTAGGATATGCCCCCATTTTCTGATAGGTGCTGGTCCCACCGCTGGGACCCGCACCTATATTGAGAACGGAGCCCCGAAAGTGGTGGAGGACGCACTGCACATGCGCAGCCGCCCTCCATTGATTTTCTATGGGGCCGGAGTGCTGGCTCAGCTATTTCAGTCGGGCCAACACACGTGAATGGGAGCAGTGGCCGGTCTTATTCACTTCTATGGGGAGAGCACTTGGTGGTGGCCGGAGTGGAGTCCTCCAGCCACCACTTTGTGGGGCTCCGTTCCCGATATAGGTGTGGGTCCCAGCGCCATATCGTAGCGGTATGCCCCCATTGTCCGAGATGAGACAACCCCTTTAATAGCCGGGATCACGCCCCCGGCTGTAAAGCGTAGACTGCGCTAAAAACTGAGGGTGCTCCGGCAGAATTTAACCCCCACTCAGATGCAATGACACCAGAAGACATTGCTGCAGACTGAGGACCTGCACCGCCCCGGAGGTCCTAGCAAGACGCAGCGGACGCTGTTTGATCAGTTCATTGTCAATCGGCCCTTCTCAGAAAAAAGATTGGTAAAACACAGATTATTTTTGTCTCCATACACATTAGATCATTCGTGAGTAACCCTATCATAGAAATGCCTGCCGCAGCGCCCCAGGACAGGGCGAGTCTTCACACGAGGCAGATATCCTGCAGCACACAGTGCATTACAGTACCCACAAAGAGGAGGAGATTTTTAAAAAATATCATCAACACACTGTGGAAAAATATCTGCCGTAGAAAGTGACAGGTGCTGTGGATTTCCACCATGGATTTCACACTTTGTGATGCATAGGGTGAAATTGATGCCACATGGAGTACTGGCTGCGGCAATGAATTCATCATACTATACCATATTTTTCGCCCTATAAGATGTAAATAGGTTTTAGAAGAGGACAATAAGAACAAAATATTTTTCATTAGACCTCAGGTCAGACCAGCAATCAGACCCCCAATGTTAATCAGACCTCAGCTAACAGCCCCAATAAGATCCCCAATGTTAATAAGACCCCAATAAGACCTCAGATCAGACACCAATGTGAATGACCCCCAATCAGACCTCAAATAATGCCTCTTATCAGCCCCCATGCCACAAAGAACATAACAAAAAACTACTTACCTCTCCAGGTCCGGACACCGCCGCTCCTCTCCTCCTGCCGACTGCGCTGTGAACCGACACGCACAGCATGAGGTCACAGAGCGCCCTCACAACCGCCAAGGACCAGGAAGCGGTGAGTACAGAGCAGTCACCGCTTATTGGTCCTCCGATACTAATAAGCGCTTCACCATTTTCCCCACACCTTTTTGGGGGGGGGGGGGGGGAATATTCCAGACCATCATCTTTTAGCAGAGTGTGTCTTCCACCCTAGTGGACCCATGTCCAAGAATTACTTTAAACTGACACTATGCAATCATTAATTTTGCTGCTAAATTAAACAACAGATTACAGCTCACTGCATAAATATCTTATTAGAAGAAAGAAATGTCACTATAGAATTATCATTCAACACAAGTGCTCAGCCACATTAATACTGTCTTCTATATACATGAATATAGATACTATAATACTGCTCCTATGTACAAGAATATAACTACTATAATACTGCCTCCTATGTACAAGAATATAAGTGCTATAATACTGCCTCCTATGTACAAGAATATAACTACTATAATACTGCCTCCTATGTACAAGAATATAACTACTATAATACTGCCCCTATGTACAAGAATATAACTACTATAATACTGCTCCTATGTACAAGAATATAACTACTATAATACTGCTCTTATGTACAAGAATATAACTACTATAATACTGCCTCCTATGTACAAGAATATAACTACTATAATACTGCTCTTATGTACAAGAATATAACTACTATAATACAGCCTCCTATGTACAAGAATATAACTACTATAATACTGCTCCTATGTACAAGAATATAACTACTATAATACTGCTCCTACGTACAGAATATAACTACTATAATACTGCCTCCTATGTACAAGAATACACTACGTGCAGAATTATTAGGCAAATGAGTATTTTGACCACATCATCCTCTTTATGCATGTTGTCTTACTCCAAGCTGTATATGCTCGAAAGCCTACTACCAATTAAGCAAATTAGGTGATGTGCATCTCTGTAATGAGAAGGGGTGTGGTCTAATGACATCAACACCCTATATCAGGTGTGCATAATTATTAGGCAACTTCCTTTCCTTTGGCAAAATGGGTCAAAAGAAGGACTTGACAGGCTCAGAAAAGTCAAAAATAGTGAGATATCTTGCAGAGGGATGCAGCACTCTTAAAATTGCAAAGCTTCTGAAGCGTGATCATCGAACAATCAAGCGTTTCATTCAAAATAGTCAACAGGGTCGCAAGAAGAGTGTGGAAAAACCAAGGCGCAAAATAACTGCCCATGAACTGAGAAAAGTCAAGCGTGCAGCTGCCAAGATGCCACTTGCCACCAGTTTGGCCATATTTCAGAGCTGCAACATCACTGGAGTGCCCAAAAGCACAAGGTGTGCAATACTCAGAGACATGGCCAAGGTAAGAAAGGCTGAAAGACGACCACCACTGAACAAGACACACAAGCTGAAAAGTCAAGACTGGGCCAAGAAATATCTCAAGACTGATTTTTCTAAGGTTTTATGGACTGATGAAATTAGAGTGAGTCTTGATGGGCCAGATGGATGGGCCCGTGGCTGGATTGGTAAAGGGCAGAGAGCTCCAGTCCGACTCGGACGCCAGCAAGGTGGAGGTGGAGTACTGGTTTGGGCTGGTATCATCAAAGATGAGCTTGTGGGGCCTTTTTGGGTTGAGGATGGAGTCAAGCTCAACTCCCAGTCCTACTGCCAGTTTCTGGAAGACACCTTCTTCAAGCAGTGGTACAGGAAGAAGTCTGCAAGGTAAGAAAAACATGATTTTCATGCAGGACAATGCTCCATCACACGCGTCCAAGTACTCCACAACGTGGCTGGCAAGAAAGGGTATAAAAGAAGAAAATCTAATGACATGGCCTCCTTGTTCACCTGATCTGAACCCCATTGAGAACCTGTGGTCCATCATCAAATGTGAGATTTACAAGGAGGGAAAACAGTACACCTCTCTGAACAGTGTCTGGGAGGCTGTGGTTGCTGCTGCACGCAATGTTGATGGTGAACAGATCAAAACACTGACAGAATCCATGGATGGCAGGCTTTTGAGTGTCCTTGCAAAGAAAGGTGGCTATATTGGTCACTGATTTGTTTTTGTTTTGTTTTTGAATGTCAGAAATGTATATTTGTGAATGTTGAGATGTTATATTGATTTCACTGGTATAAATAAATAATTGAAATGGGTATATATTTGTTTTTTGTTAAGTTGCCTAATAATTATGTACAGTAATAGTCACCTGCACACACAGATATCCCCCTAAAATAGCTAAAACTAAAAACAAACTAAAAACTACTTCCAAAAATATTCAGCTTTGATATTAATGAGTTTTTTGGGTTCATTGAGAACATGGTTGTTGTTCAATAATAAAATTAATCCTCAAACGTACAACTTGCCTAATAATTCTGCACTCCCTGTATATCTACTATAATACTGCCTCCTATGTACAAGAATATAACTGCTATAATACTGCTTCTATGTACAGGAATATAACTACTAAAATACTGCCTCCTATGTACAAGAATATAACTACTATAATACTTCTCCTATGTACAGGAATATAACTACTATAATACAGCTTCCTATGTATAAGAATATAACTACTATAATACTGCTCCTATGTACAGGAATATAACTACTATAATACCGCTCCTATGTATAAGAATATAACTACTATAACACTGCCCCTATGTACAAGAATATAACTACTATAATACTGCTCCTATGTACAACAATATAACTACTATAATCCTGCTCCTATGTACAAGAATATAACTACTATAATACTGCCCCCTATGTACAAGAATATATCTACTATAATACTGCCTCCTATGTACAAGAATATAACTACTATAATACTGCTCCTATGTACAAGAATATAACTACTATAATACTGCTCCTATGTACAAGAATATATCTACTATAATACTGCCTACTATGTACAAGAATATAACTACTATAATACTGCCTCCTATGTACAAGAATATAACTACTATAATACTGCTCCTATGTACAAGAATATAACTACTATAATACTGCTCCTATGTACAAGAATATAACTACTATAATACTGCCTCCTATGTACAAGAATATAACTACTATAATACTGCCTCCTATGTACAAGAATATATCTACTATAATACTGCCTCCTATGTACAAGAATATAACTACTATAATACTGCTCCTATGTACAAGAATATAACTACTATAATACTGCTCCTATGTACAAGAATATAACTACTATATCTTACGGAGCCGGAGAAGGCGTCCATTCTGTCCCACTCACACGGCTTCAGTCGATGCGTGAGGATTCAGGAGAACTCCTTTAAGCTTCTCAGTAGATGGTACAAAACACCAGAGTTCTTGCATAAATTGAACCCTGAGATCCCTGAATCGTGTTGGAGATGTGGCACAGGTATTGGGTCTTTGTCGCATATTTGGTGGTCCTGTCATAAGATTCAACCGTTTTGGAAATCAATTGAGACATTGGTCAACCAAATATGCCATACTAAGATATCACTAGATGCTAAGCTCGTACTATTATGGTGCCCTAACAGCTCTCTCACTCCCTCTAAGCATGATCTCCCTACGATGCTGCTTACAGCAGCGAAGCTACTTATTCCCTTTTTGTGGAAAAATGACTCCCCACCGACTCTCCTTATGTGGACTGACAAGGTGGACCAGATTTACCGTTTTGAGGAGCTGGCGCATTGGGAGACCAACTCACGTGCCCGTTTCTTAAAATTGTGGTCCCCATGGAAAGCCCATAGGAATTTTACAGGATAGAGCAGAAGTTATCTCACTTCCTTGTTTCCCCCCCCCCCCTTCCCCCCTTACCTCCCTCCTGATTGCTCCTTTCCCTTCTTCCCTTCTACATTTTTATTTGGCGTTTCTTATTGACTATGGCAAGATTGCTTGTATTGTCCATACATGATGTATATGCTGGATGTGCTTATGGAGATTTGTCATCGCCACTGTAATGCCATGTATGTCATGTATGGGTCTCGACCCTGATCTTTTGCTCTCTTTCAATAAAAAGAAATATGGTTAAGAATATAACTACTATAATACTGCTCCTATGTACAAGAATATAACTACTATAATACTGCCTCCTATGTACAAGAATATAACTACTATTATACTGCTCCTATGTACAAGAATATAACTACTATAATACTGCTCCTATGTACAGGAATATAACTACTATAATACTGCCTCCTATATACAAGAATATAACTACTATAATACTGCTCCTATGTACAAGGATATAACTACTATAATACTGCCTCCTATGTACAAGGATATAACTACTATAATACTGCCTCCTATGTACAAGAATATAACTACTATAATACTGCTCCTATGTACAAGAATATAACTACTATAATACTGCCTCCTATGTACAAGAATATAACTACTATAATACTGCTCCTATGTACAAGAATATAACTACTATAATGCTGTCTCCTATGTACAAGAATATAACTACTATAATACTGCCTCCTATGTACAAGAATATAACTACTATAATATTGCTCCTATGTACAGGAATATAACTACTATAATACTGCTCCTATGTACAAGAATATAACTACTATAATACTGCTCCTATGTACAAGAATATAACTACTATAATACTGCTCCTATGTACAAGAATATAACTACTATAATACTGCTCCTATGTACAAGAATATAACTACTATAATACTGCCTCCTATGTACAGGAATATAACTACTATAATACTGCCTCCTATGTACAGGAATATAACTACTATAATACTGCCTCCTATATACAAGAATATAACTACTATAATACTGCTCCTATGTACAAGGATATAACTACTATAATACTGCCTCCTATGTACAAGGATATAACTACTATAATACTGCCTCCTATGTACAAGAATATAACTACTATAATACTGCTCCTATGTACAAGAATATAACTACTATAATACTGCCTCCTATGTACAAGAATATAACTACTATAATACTGCTCCTATGTACAAGAATATAACTACTATAATGCTGTCTCCTATGTACAAGAATATAACTACTATAATACTGCCTCCTATGTACAAGAATATAACTACTATAATATTGCTCCTATGTACAGGAATATAACTACTATAATACTGCTCCTATGTACAAGAATATAACTACTATAATACTGCCCCTATGTACAAGAATATAACTACTATAATACTGCCTCCTATGTACAAGAATATAACTACTATAATATTGCTCCTATGTACAGGAATATAACTACTATAATACTGCTCCTATGTACAAGAATATAACTACTATAATACTGCTCCTATGTACAAGAATATAACTACTATAATACTGCTCCTATGTACAAGAATATAACTACTATAATACTGCTCCTATGTACAAAAATATAACCAGTATACAGGTGAGAAGTGCAGTGTCTCTCCGTCACTTCCCAGTTGTGCCGATTCCTGTGTGACCAGTAAAGAGACACCGCTGGCACTACCTGTACCCAGTCCTCATTATTCAGCACCCCTCCGCTCCAGTACATGTCATAATGAATAGTGTTTCAATCCACCCTGACATTTTTTTGTGCTTACCTTACATGGGCAAGTTATTTTGCAGATCGGCATATCCCAGCAGTAAGGTATGTGTGCCATCTCCCTGTGGTTAACTCTCCGCTCTTGACTGGCGCTGTTTACACGTGCCCGCTGGCGCGGCTGATGCAGTCATTTTTCCTTGTGCTTGCAGCTGCACTGGATGTATATCACGGACAGGTCTGACGTGCCCGTCGCCCTCCTCGGTGTCTGCTTTGCTGGGTCGAGTCCAAGATTTTATAAAAATGTTTCTCTGTATTGTGTATGCAGCGCCCATGCAGAACTATATGTCTCCACGGTTACAGACTACAAACAATCCCTGTGTAGTCTGATCCTGCAGTCATGTCTCCTCTTCTACTGTTTGTAGGTTATCCAGAGGAGGGGTCAGAGGGGTAACACAGGGGCATGGCTGTTGTGGGTACAATATTGGGCGATTTGGATCGATCACTATAGTAATGATAAGCTAGTGATGTATTTACGTGGGCCCTGTGGTACTGTAGTCAGGGGCCAAGGTAAATGAGCCCAGTCTTGGTTGTGACCTACACTTATATTAATGGCAGGACACCATTTAAAAGGGGTAATCTAATACAGATCCAATGCTATATAAGTGGTAGTCTGGACCCCCACCTATCGCCACAATGGGGGCTATGGTCTCCTGAAGACTGCAGCTTAGAGAAGTATCAGTGGAGCATGCCCACTACCACTCCAATCAAAGTCTACAACCCAGGATAGATGATGTCTGTCTCTGGCTGGAATACCCCTTTAACCACTTAAGGACCACAGGTTTATACCCCCCTAGTGACCAGGCCCTTTTTTTACAAATCGGCACTTCACAACTTTCACGGTTTATTGCTCGGTCATGCAACTTGGCACCTAAATTAATTTAACCTCCTTTTCTTCTCACAAATACAGCTTTCTTTTGGTGGTATTTGATTGCTGCTGAGATTTTTCGTTTTTCTGATATTAATCAAAATAGACCGCAATTTTCTCAAAAAATGTGTATTTTTAACTTTTTCTGGTAAAATTGTTCAAAAATAATTACATTTCTATACAAGTTTGTGCCAGAATTTTTTGTTCTACATGTCTTTGATAAAAAAAAAATGCAATAAGTGTATATTTATTGGTTTGCGCAAAAGTTATAGCGTTTACAAACTATGGTGCAAAAATGTGAATTTCCGCATTTTGAAGCAGCTCTGACTTTCTGAGCACCTGTCATGTTTCCTGAGGTGGTAGAATGGCAGGATAGTATAAATACCCCCCAAATGACCCAATTGGGGCATGGTGAGTTTATGTATGATTTTTTTTTCCCACACTATGACACTTTCTGAGTAAAAAAAAAAAAAAAAAGTTTCCAGATAAATATCTCAGTAAATTGACAACTTTGTATAATTTTTTTTTTAAAGTTGTCATTTACAGAGATATTTCTCTCACCCAGTATGGGTATATGTAAAAATACACCCCAAAACACATTGCCCTACTTCTCCTGAGTACGGCGATACCACATGTGTGACACTTTTTTGCAGCCTAGGTGCACAAAGGGGCTGAAAGTCCAACGAGTACCTTTAGGCCCCTTTCACACGAGCGAGTATTCCGCGCGGGTGCAATGCGGGAGGCGAACGCATTGCACCTGCACTGAATCCGGACCCATTCATTTCTATGGGGCTGTGCACACGAGTGGTGATTTTCACGCATCACTTATGCGTTGCGTGAAAATCGCTGCATGCTCTATATTGTGCGTTGCGGTGCGATAATCCACGCAACGAAGGGCCCATGGAAGTGAATGGGGTTGCGTGAAAATCGCAAGCATCCGCAAGCAAGTGCGGATGCGGTGCGATTTTCACGCACGGTTGCTAGGAGACGATCGGGATGGAGACCCGATCATTATTATTTTTCCTAATAACATGGTTATAAGGGAAAGTAATAGCATTCTGAATACAGAATGCATAGTAAAATAGCGCTGGAGGGGTTAAAAAAATAAATAAAATAATTTAACTCACCTTAGTCCACTTGATCGCGCTGCCCGGCATCTCGTCTGTCTCTGCTGAACAGGACCTGTGGTTACGTCACTCCGGTCATCACATGGTCCATCACATGATCTTTTACCATGGCGATGGATCATGTGATGACCGGAGTGACGTCACCACAGGTCCTGTTCCTGCAATGAATGGTCACCACAGGTCCTGTTCAGCAAAGGAGACAGTAGAGATGCCGGGCTACGCGATCAAGTGGACTAAGGTGAGTTAAATTTTTTATTTTATTTTTTTAACCCCTCCAGCGCTATTGTACTATGCATTCTGTATTCAGAATGCTATTATTTTCCCTTATAACCATGTTATAAGGGAAAATAATACAATCTACAGAACACCGATCCCAGACCCGAACTTCTGTGAAGAAGTTCGGGTTTGGGTACCAAACATGTGCGATTTTTCTCACGCGAGTGCAAAACGCATTACAATGTTTTGCACTTGCGCGGAAAAATCATAGGTGTTCCCGCAATGCACCCGCACATTTTCCCGCAACGCCCGTCTAAAAGAGGCCTTAGGATTTCACAGGGCATTTTTACGCATTTGGATTCCAAACTACTTCTCACGCTTTAGGGCCCCTAAAATGCCAGGGCTGTATAAATACCCCACAAGTGACCCCATTTTGGAAAGAAGACACCTCAAGGTATTCCGTGAGGGGCATGGCGAGTTCATAGAAGTTTTTTTTTTTTTTTTGCACAAGTTAGCGGAAAATTTTAGGGGCCCTAAAGCGTGAGAAGAAGTCTGGAATCGAAATGTCTAAAAATGCCCTCCTAAAAGGAATTTGGGCCGCTTTGCGCATCTAGGCTGCAAAAAAAGTGTCACACATGTGGTATCGCCGTACTCAGGAGAAGTAGGGCAACGTGTTTTGGGGTGTCTTTTCACACATACCCATCCTGTGTGTGAGAAATATCTCTGTAAATGACAACGTATTCAATTTTTTTTATACAAAGTTGTCAATTTACAGAGATATTTCTCTCACCCAGTATGGGTATATGTAAAAATACACCCCAAAACACATTGCCCAACTTCTCCTGAGTACGGCGATACCACATGTGTGACACTTTTTTGCAGCCAAGATGCGCAAAGGGGCCCAAATTCCAATAAGTACCTTTAGGATTTCACAGGGCATTTTTACGCATTTGGATTCCGTGAGGGGTATGGTGAGTTCATGTAAGATTTTATTTTTTGGCACAAGTTAGTGGAATATGAGACTTTGTAAGAAAAAACAAAAAAAATATCAATTTCCGCTAACTTGTGGCAAAAAAAAATCTTCTATGAACTCGCCATGCCCCTCAAAAGTGATCTTTATAGCGCCGCAGCGATTTTACGGTGTTTTTGCAGTGATCATAAAAAAATATTTCTGTCACTGCGGTGGGGCGGACTGAACGCAAGTGTGCGCACAAGATCAGGCCTGATCGGGCGAACACTGCGTTTTTTGTAGAGCCTAAGGTGACCCTAATGTACTGATATAGATCTGATTGCGATCAGTCTTGATCACTTACAGATACTATATAATACTAGTGCTGATTAGCGACAGCGATGACGCTAATCAGCGACTAATCAGTGACTGCGGTGCGGTGGGCGCTAACTACCTAACAAGTAGCTAACTAACTGGCGGTGATAAGGGACCCTTAGGCCCCATTCACACGTCTGCAATTCTGTTCCGCATTTTGCGGAACGGAATTGCGGACCCATTCATTTCTATGGGGACAGACTTTGTCCCGCTCGGATCCGGAATTGCGGATCTGCACTTTCGGGTCTACACTTCCCTATTCCGCAAAAATATAGAACATGTCCTATTCTTGTCCGCAATTGCGGACAAGAAAAGGCATTTTCTATATAGTTCTGGCAATGTGTGGATCCGCAAAACACATACGGACGTCTGAATGGAGCCTTACAGGGGGGTGATCAATGACAGGGGGGTGATCAGGGGTTAATAAGTGACAGGGGGGGGGGGGGTGTAATGTAGTGGTGCTTGGTGCTACTTACAGAGCTGCCTGTGTCCTCTGGTGGTCGATCCAAGCAAAAGGGACCACCAGAGGACCAGGTAGCAGGTATATCAGACGCTATTTACAAAACAGCGTCTAATATACAGTACCTTTCTGATGCAATTTTTTTAACATCTACATAGTTTAACTTCTCAGCTGCGTGCGCGTTCACGTGAAATCTTGGGTCTCACGAGATGACACCAATAGGCGTCGCTGTGACCTGATAGTGCCGCCGCTCTGACGCCTTTCGGCGTTAGTGTGACGGCAAGAGGTTAATAAGCAGTAATGTAAAAACACAGGCCCCAGTTAATCTTCAGTCCTTCTTCAGATTTAAAGGATAGGCCTAAAAGGAACATATCACCCCCCTTTCTATAATCTTCCATAGTGGTCCACGGTACAGTAGACATGAAACTGTTATGGCAGTAAGTGTGGACCCGCTTGACTTGTCTCTAATCCTAAGGGTGTACAGGAATCAGGACTTAGCTGCAGGGGAATCACCAGACCACTACCTCCTGGAGTAGTCTCTGTGTGGGATATATGGTAAACGGTCCAAGGTCAGGGCAAGCAGGAGGGGTCAATACGAAGGACAGGCACAGGTCAGGTCCGAAGCAGTAAACAGGTAAACGAATACAGCACACCTTTGCAGGAGCTAGCAAGCTAGACAACCTATTGCTCAGGCACCTAGCCCTAGGAGAAGGCGTCTTAAGTACCCAAAGGTTGCCAGTCATAGATTTGTATGAATTAGGGAACGTATGCGTTGGCCCGAGGGAGCGGACGTGTGCCCTATGGGCAGAGGAGTGAGTCCTTGCCTGTTAGGAGCAGACCACAGCTTGCAAGAGGGGAAGAAGCAGATAACTCCGGGAGCAGAGGAAGACTGGGTGGTCCAGGATGCCGTAGCAGAAGGGTAAGTAGAGTGGTGCCTGTGCCCGCCCCGAAGATCGGAACAGAAGTGGGGTTGCGGACAGCACATGGTGTGCTGTCCGCATCTTTTGCAGCCCCATTGAAAATAGATGGGTCTTAACCCCTTCTGCAAAATTGCGGAACGGATGCGGACCCATTATGCGGATGTGTGAATTCCATAACGGAATTCTTACATAACCCGAACCTGGTACGCCAAACTTGAAACACAAGGTCGCTCATCCCTAGTTGCAACCACAGGGGGGAATAAAGTGTTTTTGAAATTCTTATATTGTCCTAGATCCATTGGCCTGCACTTCCATATTGATATTTTTATATATTTGGCCTGATGTGCTGCCATGGTTATTTATATACAGTACAGACCAAAAGTTTGGACACACCTTCTCATTCAAAGAGTTTTCTTTATTTTCATGACTATGAAAATTGTAGATTCACACTGAAGGCATCAAAACTATGAATTAACACATGTGGAATTATATACATAACAAAAAAGTGTGAAACAACTGAAAATATGTCATATTCTAGGTTCTTCAAAGTGGCCACCTTTTGCTTTGATTACTGCTTTGCACACTCTTGGCATTCTCTTGATGAGCCTCAGGAGGTAGTCACCTGAAATGGTCTTCACTTCACAGGTGTGCCCTGTCAGGTTTAATGAGTGGGATTTCTTGCCTTATAAATGGGGTTGGGACCATCAGTTGCGTTGTGGAGAAGTCAGGTGGATACACAGCTGATAGTCCTACTGAATAGACTGTTAGAATTTGTATTATGGCAAGAAAAAAGCAGCTAAGTAAAGAAAAACGAGTGGCCATCATTACTTTAAGAAATGAAGGTCAGTCAGTCCGAAAAATTGGGAAAACTTTGAAAGTGTCCCCAAGTGCAGTCACAAAAACCATCAAGCGCTACAAAGAAACTGGCTCACATGCGGACCGCCCCAGGAAAGGAAGACCAAGAGTCACCTCTGCTGCGGAGGATAAGTTCATCCGAGTCACCAGCCTCAGAAATCGCAGGTTAACAGCAGCTCAGATTAGAGACCAGGTCAATGCCACACAGAGTTCTAGCAGCAGACACATCTCTAGAACAACTGTTCAGAGGAGACTGTGTGAATCAGGTCTTCATGGTAAAATATCTGCTAGGAAACCACTGCTAAGGACAGGCAACAAGCAGAAGAGACTTGTTTGGGCTAAAGAACACAAGGAATGGACATTAGACCAGTGGAAATCTGTGCTTTGGTCTGATGAGTCCAAATTTGAGATCTTTGGTTCCAACCACCTTGTCTTTGTGCGACGCAGAAAAGGTGAACGGATGGACTCTACATGCCTGGTTCCCACCGTGAAGCATGGAGGAGGAGGTGTGATGGTGTGGGGGTGCTTTGCTGGTGACACTGTTGGGGATTTATTCCAAATTGAAGGCATACTGAACCAGCATGGCTACCACAGCATCTTGCAGCGGCATGCTATTCCATCCGGTTTGCGTTTAGTTGGACCATCATTTATTTTTCAACAGGACAATGACCCCAAACACACCTCCAGGCTGTGTAAGGGCTATTTGACCATGAAGGAGAGTGATGGGGTGCTGCGCCTAGGATGACCTGGCCTCCACAGTCACCGGACCTGAACCCAATCGAGATGGTTTGGGGTGAGCTGGACCGCAGAGTGAAGGCAAAAGGGCCAACAAGTGCTAAGCATCTCTGGGAACTCCTTCAAGACTGTTGGAAGACCATTTCAGGTGACTACCTCTTGAAGCTCATCAAGAGAATGCCAAGAGTGTGCAAAGCAGTAATCAAAGCAAAAAGGGGCTACTTTGAAGAACCTAGAATATGACATATTTTCAGTTGTTTCACACTTTTTTGTTATGTATATAATTCCACATGTGTTAGTTCATAGTTTTGATGCCTTCAGTGTGAATCTACAATTTTCATAGTAATGAAAATAAAGAAAACTCTTTGAATGAGAAGGTGTGTCCAAACATTTGGTCTGTAATGTATCTTAGGGTTATTCCTGCAGTATAGAAATCTTTTGCTAGAGGTAGTTGTGTATTGTGTATATATATATATATTACTCTTTTTATGATGGCTGTTCTGCACAGTTTTTTTTTTTTTTTACAGTGTTCACCTGACAGAGTAGATAATGTGATATTTTTATAGAGCAGGTCGTAACGACGCGGCGATACCTAATATGTCTATTTTTTTTAATATTTACACAATAAAATTGAAAAAAAAATCATGTTTTTGTGTTTTCTATTTTCTGAAAGCCATATTTTTGGGGTGATTGTCTTATGTAGGGGCTCATTTTTTGCGGGATGAGATGACGGTTCGATTGGTACCATTTTGGGGCACATATGACTTTTTGATCACTTGGTATTTGTAACAGCGGCTGCTGTACGCCGCTGTTCCCCCGCTTATGACCGCACTCCCGGCCGCCGCGCTCAGCGGTGACCTGTGCTTCCCATTTCACTGCTGCGGTCCTGGGCCCGGTTTCTGAAGGTGTGATTGCTTTTGAGGATTCTCCTTCACAGCTTCCACTCAGCCCTGGACACAGCAGGAGTTCGGCTGGTTTCATGTTAGACTGCTCTAAGGGCGGAGCGCATCACTCCCTGGACTGTGTGGGTTAGGTCAGGTGACCTCGCTGACCAACTCTGGCTCTCCTGCTTGTATTTAAGTGGCTCAGCCCCCTTCCCAGATGCCTTAGTGTCAAGGTCCTTGAGTTTGCTGGTTCCTGATACACTCGTGTGCTCCTGATCTATACTTCATTCCTGGACTCTGCCTGCTTGCTTTGTCTCTCCTGTTACTGACCTGTACCGCCTGCCCTGCCCTACTGCCTGTCTGACCACCTGAGGCCGCCATACAATACAATACTACTATATACATATTACGTACACAGCTCTAACACATACCCATTACACAGATAGTTTACTATATACACATTGCACACACAGCTCTGCTACATGTCCATTACACAGATTGTACAATAGACTGGTTACACTGACATAGCCCTGCTTTAGGGTCCATTCACACATCCGCAAAATGGATCCGGATCTGTTCTGCAACGTTGCGGAAAAGATCCGGACCCATTCGTTTTCAATGAGGCCGGAAAAGGATGAGGACAGCACATAGTGTCCAGACTCTGGAGCTGTTCTGGTGAGAAAGAGATGTCCGTGAGGGGCGGGGTTTCTTGGGAGAGGGGTGGGGCTTCATGTGTGCCGAACCTGGCAGCTTCTGATGCGCGGGGGGGGGGGGGCAGTGCGGGCTCCAGTGTGCACACAGGAGGAGTTGGGCTGCAGAAGAAAAATAAAAAAAAGATAGATAAATAGGAACAATTACAGAAATGATTTTCTCCACAAAATAAATTTGTGTAAAAATGTTTTTATTTTATTTTTTTACAAAGGTGTCCATATCCTGTAAACCCTTTTGTCAATAAAAATAATATCCTTTAACACTTTTGTCAAAAAAATATATAAAAGCTCCTCCATTTCCCGTCTCTGTCCTCCTTCAAGAGTGGGACTGGGACATTTAAAAAAAGTCTAAGGCCCCTTTCACACGGGTGAGTTTTTAGCGCGGGTGCAATACGTGAGGTGAACGTATTGCACCCGCACTGAATCCGAACCCATTCACTTCAATGGGGCTGTGCAGATGAGCGGTGATTTTCACGCATCACTTCTGCGTTGCGTGAAAATCGCAGCACGTTCTATATTCTGCGTTTTTCACGTAACGCAGGCCCCATAGAAATGAATGCAAGCAAGTGCGGATGCGGTGCGATTTTCACGCATGGTTGCTAGGAGATGATAGGGATGAGCGACCCCGGGACCCCATTAAAGTAAATTCACTGTATTATATAATAGCATTCTTATACAGAATGCTTACTAAAATGTCGATTGAGGGGTTAATTTTTTTTTAACTCATCACATCCACTTAATCGCGCAGCCGGCATCGTCTTCTTTCTTCAGGACCTGCAAAAGGACCTTTTTTATGACGTAATCGCGCTCACCACGTGATGAGCGCGGTGACGTCAGCGCAGGTCCTGCTGAATGAAGATAGAAGGATCCATGTTATAAGGGAAAATAATAACCTCTACAGAACACCTCACCCAAACTTCAGTGAAGAAGTCCGGGTTCGGGTCTGGGTACCACATTCAGTTTTTTTTATCACGCACGTGCAAAACGCATTGCACCCGCGCGATAAAAACTGAACAACGGAACGCAATCGCAGTCAAAAGTAACTGAAATTGCGTGTTTCCCACAATGCATCCGGAGCAAATCCGGGACGCCCGTCTGAAAGAGGCCTTAGGCCTTTTGCACACGACCGTGAGCCCCCCCCCCCCCCCGGTGGCCGTATTGCGGCCCGTCTCGTTCAGTATTCGGCGCTGTGAGTGAAGCCGGCGAGCATTCTTTTTTCTCACTAACGGCGGCACGCAGTGAGGTGGCACTAATATAGTTATGTACATCACTAATGCCAGCCAGGTTAATGCCCATTTTCCTGCTGACAGAAACCCTTTAAACTCCAGACTGATGCACCGTAGCAAACAAGCAGAGCAGGACAGGAGTTTGTGTGGGCTGATGTATTAAAACAGGATGTGTCTTGAAGACAAGCCCAAGTCAGTATGCCCTATATCAGTGTTGGCGAACTTATGGCACGGGTGGACAGGGGCAGCACTCAGAGCCCTCTCTGTGGGCACCCACACCCTGGAAAAAGTCTAAGGGTCCATTCACACGTCCGCAAAACGGGTCTGCATCCGTTCCGCACTTTTACGGAACAGGTGCGGACCCATTCATTTTCAATGGGGCTAGAATGTGCTGTCCGCATCCGCACTTTTCAGATCCGCAAGAAAATAGAACATGTCCTATTCTTGTCCGCAGCTGCGGACAAGAAAAGGCATTTTCTATGAGAGTGACTGCAATGTGCAGTCCGTAAAATACGGAACGCACATTGCCGGTGTCCGTGTTTTGCGGATTCGCAAAACACATACGGACGTGTGAATGGACCCTCAGGCGTACCAATTTACCATAGACTTTTCCTGCCCTTCATCAGCGCAGGGCGCATTGAATGTAGGCAGCCTGTTATACTACATGGAAGATACATCATATTGGACTGTAGTAATCAGGGTAAATTGCCGTGTTGGCACTTTGCGATAAATAAGTGGGTTTTGGGTTACAGCTTGGGCACTCAGTTTGTAAGAGGTTAACCATCACTGACCTATAAGGCGGCATAACCATCCGGACCCCCTGTACGAGCACAGCCGCTCTGTACGACGGGATCCAGTTCTTGAGCACTCAAGGCTATTTTCTGAAGGGTGCTATGTTTTAATAGACAAGCCCCCAAAAGCACATCACTCCGAGGGTCCATCCGCGGAGACCCCCAATAATCAAAAGAGCGAAGTCTCCTATGTGAATTGGTGACCGCCGCTCCATTCGCTTCCGTGGGACTGACAGATCTAGACAGGCGCTGTACTCACCAGTCCCATAGACAGTGAACGGAGCGGCTGTCTCTCTTCACATCGCACTCTCATGAGCGGAGCCCCCGTACCCTGATCGGGCAGCCGTACGAATGGAATTTGTTAAAAAATCTGCCGCCTTGAGCAGCGAGGTGCCAGCCCCTCGTCCTTGATGGACAGAGTCAGACATCTTGCCCGACCCTGTTATTCTCATGCATGCGCTGTTGCACTGAGTTAGCCGAGCAGTGCAGATGCCGACTGCGCATGCGCCTCTACTAAGAGCAACGCCAGAGGCAACATGTCTGACCCTGTCAATCGAGTGGGACCCGGGGGGAGTCTCTTGAGCAGCGGGGCCACAAGAAGTTAGATTTATTTTTTTATAAATTCGAATTCGCACCTAACGGTTCACTCATCTCTAGTTTATACGGCATCCAAGGGGTTAACAATGCCCCCCCCCCCTCAGTTCCGCCATGTATGGAAGCCTATCAGGCACAGCGCCATCCATTGTACAGTGGCTGTTCTTGGTATTGCAACCGATGAACGTGACGTCATGGAGCGGATGCTGGGAGTCGGACCCCCACTGATCAGATATGGATGGCTTGTTCTAGCGGTAGCAGCGCAGCCATCAAACCGAATATGGCTGCAGTGCGACTCAAAAGTGGCCGCCACCCCAGGATTGTAAAATTGCAAATTAGCGGTCTTGGCAGCAGCAACTTGTGATTCCTGCTTGGACCCCCCCCCCCATACAGTTCGTTGGCGGCGCTGCTACACCAGGTTTCATGACCCAAAATCACCACCAAACTCTACATATTTGGGATCACCGTTATCATACTGAGCGGCTGAACAGTAAGGTCTACACGACGACACTATGATAGTCTATGGTGTCGCACTGCGACATGCTGCGACGCGAAAGTCCATCTCGAATTGATTTTTTACGACTGGATTTTTTACTGAATGTCGTCGTGTAGACCTAGCCGCAAAATGAGAGGCCCAAAAAAACTGAAAAAAACAAAAACAAAACAAAACACTAATTTCCTCAAGAAAGAGTTAAGAAAACCGAGCCTGTGTGTCGCTACGTCAGCAGTTACGGCTCTCAAAAAGGGGGAGAAAGAAAAAAAAAGAAGCTGCATTTGGAAGGGGTTGTAAGGTTGTAAATAAAGCTTGTAAAACTTCAAACTAGGATAAAAAAAAAAAAAAAAAAAAAGAAAGTACTCCCATGAAGATGGACAACCCCTTTAAGGAGCAGCAGCCACTACTGCCACACAGATGCTGGGAGTCGTAGTCCCACCAAGAACAACTGTCAAAAGAAAAGCTTTGTGGCTCTCACTACTTCCCCGGGGAGGCCGCCGCAGAACTACAAGTCCCGGCATGACCCGCGCAGACAGCTGATTCCGGTCCGGTCCGGGCCGCCCCGGTTTCGTCGCAGCCGCTCGCACTCCCTCAGCCCCGGCAGCCGTCAGTGGACGCCCCCGTCCGGACTGAGCCCCGGTGGTGACGCCGCGTTGTTTTTGTTATTGTCGTTCCCCGGGTCCCCTCCTCCTGCAGAGCCGGAAGTGAGCGCTCAGCCTCTATAGGCATTTCCGGTGACGTCACGGCTTGGACTCCATTAGTGCCGCAGCTGAGGGGGAAGCCGCCTGTGACAGCCCCGGAGCCGCCGAGCAGCGGCCGCGGATCTTCCCCCCTCCCTCCTCCTCCCGTTCCCCGCTTCCCTCCCCGTCCTCACCTCCACACCCCGGGAGGGGGACGACGCGGTGTCCTCTCTCCTCAGCCACCAACCACGGCCGCTCTCGGTGAGGAAACTCTGGCCTCCGCTTCCTCCTCGGACTCGGACACCGGCCGAGCGACCCCTCCCCCGCGGAAGAAGCTCCGAGCCTCGGAGGAGGCGGCGGCGGCAGCTCAATCGGTCATTCCCGGCGGTAGAGGAGCAAGCGGGGGGAACATGCAAGCCAACGGGGCAGCGGCTGGGGCGGGGGGCTCGGGCGGACAGGAGCCGGACAGCGGCGCCCCCTCCTCCCCCTCACAGAACGGGGAGGCCTCGTCCTCCGGTACCGGCGGGGAGCAGGCTCACTCTAACGGTCTCCTCAGCACCAGCAACGGGGCCTCGTCCTCCTGTGCCGCCTCCAGCACCGCCGAGCAGCCGGGCCTGAAGAAGAAGAAGCGGCTGAGCCAGGCCGACGAGGACGTCATCCGCCTGATCGGTCAGCACCTGCACGGCCTGGGCCTCAAGTGAGTGTCTGCGGGGGAGGGCCTATGTCGCGACATATCGGCCTCTTGCGTCGCCATATTGTCGTCCTGTTGATGTGTAGGGGTCCGCCTATAGCGATGCAGCCGCTCCTAGACTGTCGTGTGTGTGTGACGTCAGGCGGTGACGACATGTCGGGATGTAAACAGGAGGCGAGAGGGGCTCTCCTGGCCCCAGAGGAGGGGGCAGCGCCGAGACTACAACACCCAGCATGCCGGGGGTCGTAGTTGCTGCAGCAGGGTGCTGACAGTCTGATGGTAAAGGAGTTATTAGTGGTAGATGGGTGACGTCACTAGTGTGGGCATCCTGATGTAATGTGTGACGTCATACTCTGTAAATACATTGTTTACTGTCTGCACTGCCCCCTATGGACAGGATCAGAAGAGAAGAGTCTGTTCATGGCTGTCAGTGTGTCTCTGCATCTTTCTGACTGTGTGCCCGCCCCCCTGCATCTTTCTGACTGTGTGCCCGCCCCCCTGCATCTTTCTGACTGTGTGCCCGCCCCCCTGCATCTTTCTGACTGTGTGCCCGCCCCCCTGCATCTTTCTGACTGTGTGCCCGCCCCCTGCATCTTTCTGACTGTGTGCCCGCCCCCTGCATCTTTCTGACTGTGTGCCCGCCCCCTGCATCTTTCTGACTGTGTGCCCGCCCCCTGCATCTTTCTGACTGTGTGCCCGCCCCCTGCATCTTTCTGACTGTGTGCCCGCCCCCCTGCATCTTTCTGACTGTGTGCCCGCCCCCCTGCATCTTTCTGACTGTGTGCCCGCCCCCCTGCATCTTTCTGACTGTGTGCCCGCCCCCCTGCATCTTTCTGACTGTGTGCCCGCCCCCCTGCATCTTTCTGACTGTGTGCCCGCCCCCCCTGCATCTTTCTGACTGTGTGCCCGCCCCCCTGCATCTTTCTGACTGTGTGCCCGCCCCCCTGCATCTTTCTGACTGTGTGCCCGCCCCCCCTGCATCTTTCTGACGTGTGCCCGCCCCCCTGCATCTTTCTGACTGTGTGCCCGCCCCCCTGCATCTTTCTGACTGTGTGCCCGCCCCCCTGCATCTTTTCTGACTGTGTGCCCGCCCCCCTGCATCTTTCTGACTGTGTGCCCGCCCCCCTGCATCTTTCTGACTGTGTGCCCGCCCCCCCTGCATCTTTCTGACTGTTGTCCCGCCCCCCTGCATCTTTCTGCTGTTGCCCGCCCCCCTGCATCTTTCTGACTGTGTGCCCGCCCCCCTGCATCTTTCTGACTGTGTGCCCGCCCCCCTGCATCTTTCTGACTGTGTGCCCGCCCCCCTGCATCTTTCTGACTGTGTGCCCGCCCCCCTGCATCTTTCTGACTGTGTGCCCGCCCCCCTGCATCTTTCTGACTGTGTGCCCGCCCCCCTGCATCTTTCTGACTGTGTGCCCGCCCCCCTGCATCGCATCTTTCTGACTGTGTGCCCGCCCCCCTGCATCTTCTGACTGTGTGCCCGCCCCCCTGCATCTTTCTGACTGTGTGCCCGCCCCCCTGCATCTTTCTGACTGTGTGCCCGCCCCCCTGCATCTTTCTGACTGTGTGCCCGCCCCCCCTGCATCTTTCTGACTGTGTGCCCGCCCCCCTGCATCTTTCTGACTGTGTGCCCGCCCCCCTGCATCTTTCTGACTGTGTGCCCGCCCCCCTGCATCTTTCTGACTGTGTGCCCGCCCCCCTGCATCTTTCTGACTGTGTGCCCGCCCCCCTGCATCTTTCTGACTGTGTGCCCGCCCCCCTGCATCTTTCTGACTGTGTGCCCGCCCCCCTGCATCTTTCTGACTGTGTGCCCGCCCCCCTGCATCTTTCTGACTGTGTGCCCGCCCCCCCTGCATCTTTCTGACTGTGTGCCCGCCCCCCTGCATCTTTCTGACTGTGTGCCCGCCCCCCTGCATCTTTCTGACTGTGTGCCCGCCCCCCTGCATCTTTCTGACTGTGTGCCCGCCCCCCTGCATCTTTCTGACTGTGTGCCCGCCCCCCTGCATCTTTCTGACTGTGTGCCCGCCCCCCTGCATCTTTCTGACTGTGTGCCCGCCCCCCTGCATCTTTCTGACTGTGTGCCCCGCCCCCCTGCATCTTTCTGACTGTGTGCCCGCCCCCCTGCATCTTTCTGACTGTGTGCCCGCCCCCCTGCATCTTTCTGACTGTGTGCCCGCCCCCCTGCATCTTTCTGACTGTGTGCCCGCCCCCCTGCATCTTTCTGACTGTGTGCCCGCCCCCCCTGCATCTTTCTGACTGTGTGCCCGCCCCCCCTGCATCTTTCTGACTGTGTGCCCGCCCCCCTGCATCTTTCTGACTGTGTGCCCGCCCCCCTGCATCTTTCTGACTGTGTGCCCGTCCCCCCCCTGCATCTTTCCTGACTGTGTGTGCCCGCCCCCCCCCCCTGCATCTTTCTGACTGTTTCGCCAGGATCAACCCCCCCCCCCTGCATCTTTCTGACTGTGTGCCCGCCCCCCCCCACCTGCATCTTTCTGACTGTGTGCCGCCTCCCCCCCTGCTCTTTCTGACTGTGTGCCCGCCCCCCCCTGCATCTTTCTGACTGTGTGCCCGCCCCCCCCTGCATCTTTCTGACTGTGTGCCCGCCCCCCCCCTGCATCTTTCTGACTGTGTGCCCGCCCCCCCCTGCATCTTTCTGACTGTTGCCCGCCCCCCCTGCATCTTTCTGACTGTGTGCCCGCCCCCCCCTGCATCTTCTGACTGTGTGCCCGCCCCCCCTGCATCTTTCTGACTGTGTGCACCCGCCCCCCCCCTGCATCTTTCTGACTGTGTTCCCGCCCCCCCCCTGCATCTTTCTGACTGTGTGCCCGCCCCCCCCTGCATCTTTCTGACTGTGTGCCCGCCCCCCCCTGCATCTTTCTGACTGTGTGCCCGCCCCCCCCTGCATCTTTCTGACTGTGTGCCCGCCCCCCCTGCATCTTTCTGACTGTGTGCCCGCCCCCCCCTGCATCTTTCTGACTGTGTGCCCGCCCCCCCTGCATCTTTCTGACTGTGTGCCCGCTCCCCCCTGCATCTTTCTGACTGTGTGCCCGCTCCCCCCTGCATCTTTCTGACTGTGTGCCCGCCCCCCCCTGCATCTTTCTGACTGTGTGCCCGCCCCCCCCCTGCATCTTTCTGACTGTGTGCCCGCCCCCCCCCCTGCATCTTTCTGACTGTGTGCCCGCCCCCCCCTGCATCTTTCTGACTGTGTGCCCGCCCCCCCCCTGCATCTTTCTGACTGTGTGCCCGCCCCCCCCTGCACCTTTCTGACTGTGTGCCCGCCCCCCCCCTGCACCTTTCTGACTGTGTGCCCGCCCCCCCCTGCACCTTTCTGACTGTGTGCCCGCCCCCCCTGCACCTTTCTGACTGTGTGCTCGCCCCCCCCCTGCATCTTTCTGACTGTGTGCTCGCCCCCCCCCTGCATCTTTCTGACTGTGTGCTCGCCCCCCCCCTGCATCTTTCTGACTGTGTGCCCGCCCCCCCTGCATATTTCTGACTGTGTGCCCGCCCGCCCCCCCCCTGCATCTTTCTGACTGTGTGCTCGCCCCCCCCCTGCATCTTTCTGACTGTGTGCTCGCCCCCCCCCTGCACCTTTCTGACTGTGTGCTCGCCCCCCCCCCTGCACCTTTCTGACTGTGTGCTCGCCCCCCCCTGCACCTTTCTGACTGTGTGCTCGCCCCCCCCCTGCACCTTTCTGACTGTGTGCTCGCCCCCCCCCCCTGCACCTTTCTGACTGTGTGCTCGCCCCCCCCCCCTGCACCTTTCTGACTGTGTGCTCGCCCCCCCCCCCTGCACCTTTCTGACTGTGTGCTCGCCCCCCCCCCTGCACCTTTCTGACTGTGTGCTCGCCCCCCCCTGCACCTTTCTGACTGTGTGCCAGACTAGCTGGAATCCTTATCCTACAGATCAATGGTCTCCTGCACCAGCATGCTGACTGCCTCCCATGGCTGGCCATACAGTGAGTGACACGTGAGGCGGGGGAGCAGCTGACAGCCTGCCCGTTGTATGACAAGCAGGTGGTGCCCCCCGATCAGCTGGCAGCGGCCATGTGTGTGCCCGGCCTGAAGTCACTGTCTGTTTATAGAGCGGCTTATCTCTCAGCCGCAGGCCTCGCTCTCGGGTGTCATATGTGCTCCTCTAATGATTAGCCAGTGCCCGTGTCGGGGGCATCACCCTTCTGCTACCCAGGGGCATCGCCGCTTCCACAAGTAGTCCCTGTCTATACCAGGTGACGGGCGCCTGACTGTCATGTGTAAACCCTCCATGTATTGTATTGTTTGTGCCGGATTATCAGACTTTCTGGATTATCAGAATGGCAATTTAAAGAGACCCCCCCCCCCCCCTTATATTTATGATGCTGGGTTTTCATGGTGACCAGACGTGTAGACCTGAATAGGAAGAGCTGTGCACCTACAAATCAGCTCGGGAGGGCCCCCGTTCTCGTGGCCCCCAACTTGTCAGACCGGGTGTGACTCCCCCTGGAAGGCCGGGGTTGCTGCTGAGCTGCGGCTGTTGGCACAGTTGAGCCTGATTTGCACTGCGGTGCTTGCAGCTGCTCCCGTCTTCTTTGTGTCTTCCATCTTGCCTCTGTCTTCTCCTGTCGGGCGGCAGACGAGGGGTTAATGTCCGCCTGCTCTACAAGGCTGATGACGGAGGGTGATGTTTACATCCAGTAGTGCGCTGAGGAAGAGGAGGGCTCACTATTACTCTGCTGACACAAGGGAGGGAGGGCAGCGCTCTGGACGTGGGGGGAGGGGGAGATACTGGAGGAATCCTCACAACCCCGGGGGTCTCTGAGGGAGTGTAATCTGGGGGTATTACATAGCCCCTCTGCCTGTTCACCCCCGGTGGGGGGTAGGTGCTGACCTTTGTCACCTACACATGGCAGTAAACAACTGGCAGGCACTGGCGGATTAACCATGAGATGCCTGGGTAATAATGGGCAAACAAGAAGTCACTGACCCCCTCCCTCCCCCCCAAAACATGAAGAACCATATTGGGCCCCTGTGTGATCAGGTTGTGGTCTGGTGTACTGTACCACCATTGCGCAGATCACCATTAAGCCCCCGCATTTGGGATCCATACTATACAAAAGATCCTGGTTGCGGTTTATTGGTAGTCTCTTCCAGCAGACCGCCATAGTCGCTGTGTCCAGCATAGCCAGATCCCCACTGTGGATCCATCACAAATGCCTGCTTTTGGACGGAAATGCATCGGATCCCATTAGTCGGTGTCCGGCTATCCCTCGGGTAGTTCTCTGCGGAACGAGTCGCGTTCTTTAAAGGGGTTTTCCAAGTTTGAAAAGGGGGAGGGATCGGTCTGGACCTGTGGAAGGAACCGTACTTGACCTGCTCCTCACTGCAGGGTTCGGCTCCTTTGGCCCTTAGCTGCCAATGACATGCTGCAGTCCTGCATGTCAGCATCCGGGTTGACAGGGCTGATGTGGCCCCTGGCAAGCAAGATGTGGATATCCTCTGGATAGGTCATCAGTAGTGTTGAGCGAACTTGTGTTTCTAAGTTCGGCGTCTAAAGTTCGGGTTATCGAAGAATCTCGTTATTTAGAATCTTCGATAACTGAACCCGAACTTAACACAAGTTCGCTCAACACTAGTCATCAGTATCTGGTTGGTGGGGGGTACGACACCTGGGACCCTCCACTGATCAGCAGCTGTTTGAGAAGGCTACTGCACTTGTCCAGTAACCCTTCGACCTTGTGTCTGCTCACCAAGCACAGCGCCGCACGTTGTATAGTGGCAGTGCTCTGTATTGCAGCTCTGCCTAATTAGCATAAATGTGGTTGAGCTGCGTCTAGGTCATGTGACCGATGAACGTGACGGCGCTGGCCTAGGAAGAGCCGGAGAAGGCCGCAGCGCTCACAGGAATGCTGGTGCTAGGGGTGGGCGATATCATCAGACATATCCCCCAGAGCCAGTGCCATCAGCCCCAAGCCCCATGGCATTTGCCATCATCTGCCATCAGACATGTCCCCCAGAGCCAGTGCCATCAGCCCCAAGCCCCATGGCATTTGCCATCATCTGCCATCAGACATGTCCCCCAGAGCCAGTGCCATCAGCCCCATGGCATTTGCCATCATCTGCCATCAGACATGTCCCCCAGAGCCAGTGCCATCAGCCCCATGGCATTTGCCATCATCTGCCATCAGACATGTCCCCCAGAGCCAGTGCCATCAGCCCCATGGCATTTGCCATCATCTGCCATCAGACATGTCCCCAGAGCCAGTGCCATCAGCCCCATGGCATTTGCCATCATCTGCCATCAGACATGTCCCCCAGAGCCAGTGCCATCAGCCCCATGGCATTGGCCATCATCTGCCATCAGACATAGTCCCCCAGAGCCAGTGCCATCAGCCCCATGGCATTTGCCATCATCTGCCATCAGACATGTCCCCCAGAGCCAGTGCCATCAGCCCATGGCATTTGCCATCATCTGCCATCAGACATGTCCCCCAGAGCCAGTGCCATCAGCCCCATGGCATCTGCCATCAGACATGTCCCCCAGAGCCAGTGCCATCAGCCCCATGGCATTGGCCATCATCTGCCATCAGACATGTCCCCCAGAGCCAGTGCCATCAGCCCCAAGCCCCATGGCATTGGCGATCATCTGCCATCAGACATGTCCCCCAGAGCCAGTGCCATCAGCCCCAAGCCCCATGGCATTGGCGATCATCTGCCATCAGACATGTCCCCCAGAGCCAGTGCCATCAGCCCCAAGCCCCATGGCATTGGCCATCATCTGCCATCAGACATGTCCTTGTCCCCCAGAGCCAGTGCCATGAGCCCCAAGCCCCATGGCCATCCTTTGCAAATAGATTCCCCCCACCAGAAGAATTGATATACTTACCTTTCCTGCAGGGTGCTCGGCGAGTCAGCAGTCCGCGGGTGTCGCGTCTTCTTCCCAGCATGCATTGCAGGACCTGACGTCACACACGGCGTCAGCCAGCGGGCTGACACTGTGTGCTCGCCAGGCCCTGGGCACTCCAGTGCAGAGTCGGGAGCCGGAGCCACGGAGCGGTGAGAAGCTTCTTCAATTCACTACCGCTCCGTGGTCATAGCGCAGTCCGGCGATATATGCGATATGGACAAAATCTGTATTGTTGCACAGATTCATATCGTCCATATCTAATATATCGTCCACCCCTAGCTGGTGCCTTCACAAACAGCTGATCGGCAGGGGTCCCGGGCCCCCACCAAACCAGATACTGATGGCCTATAAAGTCTCGGAAAAACCCACGATTCCGCCATTGTTTTTACAGTGACCTGTTACCTTTATTGTGTGGGTACTGCAATACCAAAATTTTGACGTTTCACTACTGTAAAAAAAAAAATTACATATTTTAGTGTGGACTTGTTTATTTTGCGCACAAAAAGGTGGTTGCTGCGGCGAAGTGACGTTTCGGCACCTCCGTGCCTTCATCAGACTAGTGCCGCTGGTGGGAGAAGAAGTTACGTAGTTGTGGACGCAGTGAAGAGTTAGACATGCAGGTAGTACCGCTGGAATATAGAGGCGCCATGGCGCTTCACTTCGCTGCAGCAACCACCTTTTTGTGCGCAAAACAAACAAGTTGCACCAAATACGAATTAGCTGGAGTCTTTGTATTCATTGTTAAAGGGGTGGGAACCCTACTCCAGCAGAATATCCACTGAGTGCTACAAGGGCTCTGCTTGTATATTTTAGTGTGTGTGTGTTTTTACTTTTATGAACTTAAAGGGGGTATCCCATGGTTATTGTTTAAAAAATATATAACTTTTTTTTAAAATAAATCAGACCTCATATAGGACATGACAATCTCTTTGTAACAAAGCCAGAACCAGCCCTGGACCTCAGGGGCAAGTCCATTCTGCTGCAGCTCTCTCCCGATCACCACTCCAGAGCATGTGCGGCCATCTCAGTGAGCAGGACAAAGAAATAAGAAAAAGAGCATACAGCAGGTGGCGCTAATACAGATAGATTTTATTGAATGGCTCAGCAGCTAAAAAATTTTTTTAATTACATGCAATTACAAAAGAATTCAGATCCAGGTGCTGGTTTGGAAAATAGAGAATAATTTTGCATGGAACCACCCCTTATAACTATATATACCTGTGAGGGTGTTGGAAAATGATGAATAAAGATGGGGGTGTTTCGATTTTATTAATTATTTTTATATTGTTATTAAACTATATTTTCATTGGTCCCGCAAGAGAACTTAATTAGATTTTGTACCATACACTACTTTTTATACTGCAGTGTATTGGGCTTTTACGGTGGTCAGGTTGTAACAGGAGTACTGAGATGGCAAGGTGGGGGGATCTTCATTAGGCCCTGCCTGCCATCAGAAAAGCCCGACATCCTGCAGTGCCGCTATTGGGGCACCGAGGGAGCCCTCTCCCAGTCTCTAACCACTCAGCGATTGCTATTGACCGCAGCATATAAGAGGTTGAACCAGGGCGGTTTGAGTCAAAGCTACTGACTACAGCTTAAAAATGTTAATATTGTATAATTAAGTTATTAACTTTCATCTAAATTTAGGAATGTTAATCATGTGTTTTTTTTTTTTTAGTTTTTTATTTTATGTTCTATCAATCTAAGGCCCTTATTTATCAAACACCATGATAAGGAGAGTGTTCTAGTGGTGATAGATAATCAGTCCTCTTCTCTCCTGTCTCTCCTGTCCTTATACTATATACAGTGATAATCAGGGTGTTCTAGTGGTGATAGATAATCAGTCCTCTTCTCTCCTGTGTTCTCTCCTGTCCTTATACTATATACAGTGATAATCAGGGTGTTCTAGTGGTGATAGATAATCAGTCCTCTTCTCTCCTGTGTTCTCTCCTGTCCTTATACTATATACAGTGATAATCACGGTGTTCTAGTGGTGATAGATAATCAGTTCTCTCCTGCCCCTTAAACTAGTTATCTTCATGCTTCTCTGAGGCCCTTAGGTTACATTACCTGACACTGCTGCACATGCACAGTAGTAAAGACCAGAAGAAGTTGTTCACCCCCTGGGCATGTCTACAGTCTTCTCAGCACTGGTAGAACAGGAAGACAGTATTAAAGGGTGTGTGTGTGTGTGTGAATTAGTAACTTTTCCCAGATGCCCGCAGTCTGCCTCTGCCATCGTGGAAACAATCCTCCTTACCTGCTTACCGCCGCTCTGGTCCTCCCAGCTCATGTGTCCCTCTTCCAGTCCGCAGCCTGTTTAATTCGGCCCCGGCACAGTCGTGATCATCTGCTCCACTGCAGGCAAGAAGTGGCTTCAGCAGTGATATCTCTTGTGGACAAGTCTGAATCCAGTCATTGGCTGCAGTGGAGCAGATGATCATGCCCATGACAGAGGGGAAGTAAACAAGCTGCAGACCAGAAGATACACTGGGAGCCAGTGTGCAGGACCGGCGGATAGCAGGTATGAAGCTTTCCATAGCGGAGGCAGGCTGCGGGTGGCACAACAGTCCTGGAGGATCAAGTGGAGTATGTGGTGCTAGTTATCCTGGCAAGGATGGTTGTACACACAGATCACGGTGGCCGTCCTCACACCGGTACCCTCCTAGGGCTATGTAGTGATAGAAGACCCTGGTGGGCTCCTGCCTAGCAGTAGTGGGGTTACCTTTGGTGTTGCGTCTTCTGGCAGGGTGCAAGGCAGGAGTATGAATGCAGGTGCAATGGCCGGCAAATGCTGATTGAGTCGGTGACTAGGTAGTTGATGCAAATCAAGTCTGTCTCCACTAAAGTGCAGAATAGGAGTAGTAGTACACCTAACAGTATTGAGGCATAATTCCACCAGCAGTTCACAGTGCAATTCTTCCCAGTAGCAATGTATGGATAGCAGAAATCTCTGTGCAGAATCTATTAGGCCTTGAGGTTTTTGGTATAGATTCTGTAATTCACGGATTGAGGGGTACAGATGTAAGACACGGCTGACCAAACCGTCTGGGTGTGGAAGGAAAGGTGCGTTAGAAATGTTCCCTCTCGCAGCAGCAAAGTCTCTCTGCCATAAACGTGCACAACACCTTGCTGACTGACTCCAATGCACGGCCTTGCAGATTCTGGACCTTACCGTTTGCTTAAGTAGTTATGGTCTCAGAGATGATGGTTCTGAGGAGCTCACACAACAAAGGACTGGAACTCCCTCTAACCACGGTGGACCGAGGTCCATCTCCGGGTGACCTAAAAGGGGCGGAGTCAGTGTGTTTAAAGGGAATGTGTCATCAGCAAAATTACCTTTTGGTTTAAATTGCGTTAAGCATTTTTGATATTTTGAATTGTCCATGTGACCTCCTATAGTTTTAAAACCCATACAATTGGTATTGGCCACTAAATTGGCGCCACTTCTTGGTCAGTACAGAGCACTTTACTGCAGTTACCTGCTTATCTGACATTCTAGACCTGCCTGTAATTATACCACCTCTGTGTTTAGATAGGCCAGGATCCACCATTCACAATAAGTGATTGTCAAAGCTACTCTATGCACCGGGCATGCCTGGAAGTCGATGAGGTCCCCCTCCTGGCCGTAAAGCCATTTTCTTAATGCTTTCTAAATTCTGTAAAGAACAGATCAGGCAAGATGGCCGCTCCCGTAATTCTGTTCAGGGACTAGAATAAAACATTTGTAATCAGAAATACAAAGAAAGAGGAAAGAAAAAAAAAAAAAAAAAAAAAAAAAACAGATTAGAAACAATTGTCACTGACAAAAAAAATTTAGACTTTTTTTTATATATATATATATATATATATATATATATATATATATATATATATATATATAATGGAAACGAAAAAAGGACAGCACTCCAAGTAAAAGTGATGATGATTTAATCACCCATGTGCAGGCAACGTTTCAGCTCATACAAGAGCCTTTGTCAAGCTTGACAAAGGCTCTTGTATGAGCTGAAACGTTGCCTGCACATGGGTGATTAAATCATCATCACTTTTACTTGGAGTGCTGTCCTTTTTTCGTTTCCTATTGATGGGGTAAGCTGCTACATCCCTGGACATAGCACCCTTTTTGTATTCCGGTGCCGCCATTGCTTTCTATATATATATATATATATATATATATATATATATATATATATATATATATATATATATATATATATATATATATTATATATATATATATATATTTTTTTTTTTTTAACCTATCCATACAATACTAACGAGTAGGCAAATACCGCAAAAAAAATTATATAAAAATTTGTACGTTACAACATATGACAATAAACCTTCAGAACTTTCAGACTTCACAGCACTGGGTTCAACAGCAGAGACCTCCAACCCCAGCCAGTGCAGGAGAGTGTCAGCTGTGTGGTACAGCTGCACCTGCCGCGTATGGAGCCCCCGCCATAGTGTCCCCGCACACATGTATGGCCGATGTTACCATGGGATAAATATGGGAATGCATGGTGTCCTTTTCATTGCTTTGTTTTGGAGATAGCAGCGGGTCCCAGGGGCATGTAACATTGGTGGGGTATCCCAGCAATATGCCATGTCCCAGATTGGCAGACCACTTTAAAGGTGACGTGCGGTGGTGCATTACACACTCGCTATATAATCAGCGCTCTGACTATTTTTGCGGCTTTGTGATCTAGCAAGATCAACAATTTTTTGATGATCACCGTAAACTAGCAATTTGGGACCATTATTGGCTTCTAGAAGCTGTTTTTTGCTGCAACTCTAGTTTATTGGGGGGGGGGTGTATTGCACAATGAATGTGTCTCTGTGCAGCGACCAGAAAGTGGTTGCAGTATGCTCGGTGACACTCCAGTCAGGGTTGAAATTTAAAAACCAAAAACCCTACCTTGGGCATCTAGAGTTGCGTTGTGCCGAGGCGAGCTGCGTCCGTCCGTGTGCATGCTGCAGCCCATGTCGTGGGTCCCGGTAAGTGGAGCGGCTTCTGACACTGTGTCTCTCTTGCAGCCAGACGGTTGATCTCCTCATGCAAGAATCAGGATGCCGGTTAGAGCACTCATCTGCTACCAAATTCCGCAACCATGTCATGGAAGGGGAGTGGGATAAGGTAATGATGCCACTCCGTTACTCCTTTCATAGTAGGTCCTGGTCAGGGGTGCACAGTGTTTCGTGTCAGAGCAGCTTCGTACGGATCCCGTGTTTGAAATAATGAGGACTTTTCTTGATTGCTGTGAGGATTTTTTTTTTCTTTTCATCCAGTGTCTTAAGATGATTTTGCTTTGATCTTTTCAGGCAGAGAACGATCTGAACGAGCTGAAGTCTTTGGTGCACTCTCCTCACGCCGTATTGGTAAGAAGCCTTCAATGTCGTGTCCTACGTCTTGTGAGAACGCGCTATGTGTGGCCATCGCTCTTCTGTTTGTTGCATGGGGAGAGGGGTTAATGCAGCTATCGCTGTCGTATGTCCATCATTCGGTTTTGTATGTCTGTACAGATTTGATGTATGGATTTATTTATTTAATTTTTCTCCTAAGTTAAAGGGGTTCTCCTGGACTGAAATATTGAAGATCTTTCCTTAGGGTGGGTCATCAGATTGATTCGGCTTCCGGCACCCAGCTGAACAATTGTTTGCAGGATCTTCGTTGCTGGAAATGGGCTCCAGAATTGCACCGCTCTAGCGCTGTGTAGAGGCCTGGTCTGGTTATACTGCAGCATTCATAGGAGTAATCAGCCCTGACCGTTCACGGACTCCAGCGCCTGCAAACAGCTGACCAGCAGGGTGCTGGACGTCAGGCTGCCGCCCATCTGCTATTGATGACCTATCTTGAGGATTGAGTACTTCAGTCCTGGAAAACCCCTTTAAGGCTCCATTCACTCGTCCGCAATTTCGTTCCGCATTTTGCGGAACGGAATTGCGGACCCATTTGTTCCTATGGGGCAGCACGATGTGAGTCCGCACTTCCGTTCTGCGAAAAATAGAACATGTCCTGGTCTTGTCCGCAATTGCGGACAAGAACAGGCATATTCTATTAGTGCCTGCAATGTGTGGTCCGCAAAATGCGGAACGCAGACTGCCGCTTTCCGTGTTTTGTGGATCCGCAAAACACGTTGCGACCGTGTGAATGGAGCATAAAGGGCATCTGTCAGCAGGTATATACCTATGACACTGGCTGACCTGTTACATGTGCGCTTGGCAGCTGCAGGCGTCTGTGTTGGTCCCATGTTCATATGTTGCCCGCACTGCTGAGAAAAATGATGTTTTATTATATGCAAATGAGCCTCTAGGAGCAACGGGGGCGTTACCGTTACACCTAGAGGCTCTGCTCTCTGCCGCTGCCTCTAGACTTTGACAGGCCCAGGCAGTGAAAGCGTCATAATGCATGGCCCTTTCAAAGTGCAGAGGGTGCAGAGAGAGCAGAGCTTCTAGGTGTAATGGTAGCGCCCCCGTTTCTCCTAGACTTATTTGCAGATATTAACATGCAAAAGATCAGCAAGAATGGGAGCAGACCTACAAAAGGAAGCATACTTACCTGCTTTCCGACATTGGCTCCTGGTTCCTGCGCTCTCCAGCCACCACTGCTCCTCCTCTTAAGTCCCTGGATGTAAACTTCCGGTTTGGCGCAGCTGCAGCGGTGACTTGCTCCTCTACCGTCATAGCAGGTCGTCATTATGGGCCCATGATTGGCTGCAGCAGCATCAAACTGAAAGTTTACATCAAGGGGACATGAGCGGAGACCACAGGAAGCAGGTAAGTAATGCTTCCCTTCGCAGGTTTGCCCAAGAGGGAGGTGTTTTGACAACCCCCCCCTCCCAAATGTGTACAACCCTTTTAAGTCATTATATATAACAGCTGGTATAGCAAAACTCTTGTGTAACCAGTCCCCCCCCCCCCCCCCCCCACCCCACCACCAGTGCTTCCTTGGTCTCCAGTTGGTCTTTGTTTCCTGGGCTCCACGTCAACATCGCTGGAGTCCGGTAACAGGAGAGTGGTGGGCGACCAGGGAAATGTCAGCACAGAAGCGACAGGTGATACAGAGGGTACCGACCACCTTTCCCACTGATGGCCAAACGTTGCCCAGTGTGAACATGCCCTTGAATCAACTGTCAGATGTGGAAACGCTAAGCTGTCGCCTGATCTCCTCTGTTATGTAGACATTAAAATTGATTGGACACCTACAGTAACAATGCTGTCGCTGCTCTGCCGACCTGTAGAAAATCTGCCTGTCATTGAGCCCTTAATCTCACAGGATTGGAAAAAAACCTTTCAGGGCTTATTCAGATGGCAGTGTGTGGTCCGCTGGACACGGTCCGTATGATTCTGCAGGCGACTGTTGGGAAGATAGCGTGCTCGCTAGTGGAAGAGATCTCCGCTATTACATGCAGCGATCTCCTCCACAGCAGGGGGAGGAGTGACCGTCCACTGCTCCCCCCCCCTTTATTTACCATAGCACACTGCCCGGCGGAGGCATCCACCCATTAGTGTGTTTCGTGATGTCACCGGCTCTGATGGGCGGGCTTTAGCGCTTCCCTAGGCGTTTATCGGCCAGAGCAGCGCTAAAGCACGCCCATCAGTGCCGGTGATGTTACCGGGCTCACTGCTGGGCGGAAGCCTCCGCCTGGCAACCCTAAGGAGAGCCCTGTTCGTCACTGCCGCTCCAGAAAATGCCCTGCACGATTCAAGAGGGCATCGGAGCATGAACTGCTCCCATGTTCAAGTCAGGGGGGCTGCCTGGGTGAAAATGGGCCCTTTTTAAATGGATAAATGACACGTTTTCCTGAACCTTTTCATCAATCTGCTCAGCTCCTCCTGCTCGCTAAGAGGCTGCCTGTATCTTAAATTGCATTTTCATGGTGACGGTTCCCTTTAAGTCTGCCAAACCTTGATTTATGGTGAATCTGAAGAGTACAGTCCTAATGTGCACAGTCTTGGGGTCCATTCACACGTCCGCAGTGTTTTGCAGGTCCGCAAATTGCGGATCCACAAAACACCAGGCCGGCACCCCAATAAAAATGCCTATTCTTGTCCGCAGCTGCGGACAAGAATAGGACATGTTCTATTATTTTTTTCGGAGCCACGGACCTGGAAGTTCAGGGCTGCGAATGCGGACAGCACACTGTGCTGTCTGCATCTTTTCCGGCCCCCACTGAAAATGAATGGGTCCGGATCCGTTCTGCAACGTTGCTGAACAGATCCAGATCCATTTTGTGGACGTCTGAATGGACCCTTTATTTTGTTTCCTTCAGTCCGAACTTCCAAGTGAACCCAGCACTGTTCATGCAGAGGGTCAAATCGCCCTATTTGGTCGCTCGTACTGTGCACGTGGACTCCATGCCGTTCTCTGCCTGCACCCTATTGAATTATAAAAATGTCTGAGGAGAGGGCCCGAGTCCCTGTGAGGCTGTTTGTTTCTACCGGAGGTTCCACTCCCTTTCATGAAGCCTTTTTCTGTCAAAATCATGAAATCCCAGTGAACTCCATTATGAGTCAGAGGTTTTTGGTATCTAGCAGAACACAGTGGCTTCCGTAAATAAGTGAAGCCATGATGCAAATGTGAAGGTAGCCTTATAGACAGCTAACTTGCCACCTTCACAGTTATGATGTGCAGAACTGTGAATACAGCTCTGGAGTATAATACAGGATGTAACGCAGGATCAGTACAGGATAAGTAATGTATGTACACAGTGACTGCACCAGCAGAATAGTGAGTGCAGCTCTGGAGTATAATACAGGATGTAACGCAGGATCAGTACAGGATAAGTAATGTATGTACACAGTGACTGCACCAGCAGAATAGTGAGTGCAGCTCTGGAGTATAATACAGGATGTAACTCAGGATCAGTGCAGGATAAGTAATGTAATGTATGTACACAGTGACTCCACCAGCAGAATAGTGAGTGCAGCTCTGGAGTATAATACAGGATGTAACTCAGGATCAGTGCAGGATAAGTAATGTAATGTATGTACACAGTGACTGCACCAGCAGAATAGTGAGTGCAGCTCTGGAGTATAATACAGGATGTAACTCAGGATCAGTGCAGGATAAGTAATGTAATGTATGTACACAGTGACTCCACCAGCAGAATAGTGAGTGCAGCTCTGGAGTATAATACAGGATGTAACTCAGGATCAGTGCAGGATAAGTAATGTAATGTATGTACACAGTGACTCCACCAGCAGAATAGTGAGTGCAGCTCTGGAGTGTACAGAATACCGGGGGCTGTAGTAACCATGGTTGAGTGCAGCCTGGGTTTCCCTAAATATGCAAAGTTGAATCTGGTCCGGCAGCATGGAGCCGTGTGTGATATGATTGTATTGCCTCACTTTTTGACCGTATGTGGACAGAGGCTGGAAATCCTGGTTGGCAGAATGCAGGTCAGTTTGCATGCAGCCTCGTGCTCCACCTGTCCTAAAATATCCCTTCTCCATCCATGTGGGACGCTCCTTCCACTGCCCTGCTCTAGACTATATGGGTATGCGGGGGTCTTCCTGCTCTAGGTCTTGATCTTCTGCCGGTTTGTTATCTGGGTGGTGGATTCGGTAGCCGTGCAGGTAGATGATGGATCTTCTGCGTTCTCTTGTCTTTTGGGGTAATGTGAATTGGCTGCTGAAGTTTCCAGCGATGTTCACTGAACGCTCTCTTTGTGCGCTGCTTTCATTCATTGCACAGTGCAGTTGTGTAGAGGAGATTCTAGTCACCCGGCACATGAGGTCACCCACAGGGGCGAACAGGTGACAATCACAAAAGAAAAGCACAGGGTTTGACATGGAAACCTTTTTTCACAACCTGTATATAGGACTATAATGGAGGCTGTGGAGCGAGAGACTGGGCATCACCATCGCTTTGATCCTCCACCGATCCAGAGAACATCTGAGCGGGCAGAGCTGCTTTACTGCTCTATCCCCACCAGTGCAGAGAATCGTAGCTTGCTCCGCTCACTTAAAGGGGTCCTCTCACTTTAGCAAATAGCATTTATCATGTAGCGAAAATTAATACAAGGCACTTACTAATGTATTGTGATTGTCCATATTGCCTCCTTTGCAGGTTATACACTGCTTGTATCTATTCCCTTCACACTGTAGGAGAAGGCGCCGGCCTATCAGCAACTGCCACGTTCCCAGCGACAAGAGAGACCAGTGCTTTTTCCTGTAGTGTGCAAGCTCGACCACCACTGCTGGATTACTGGGTGGTCGTAACGCCTGGGTCAGAGCAGTGTATAATGTGATGTAAAACATTAATCCAGCCAGCAAAGGAGATAATATGGATAATCACAATACATTAGTAAGTGCCTTGTATTAAAGGGGCTGTCTCATCTTGGACAATGACGGTATTTTGCAGATCGCTAAGTGAAAGATATCATTACATTCAGCTGAGCTAGGCTTATAAGACATGGTGCTAGGTTTAACTGGTGACGGGCTCTGGTCGTGCAGAAGTAAAGAGAAATGGCTAATTCTAAAAAAGGAAGTTGCATTTTGGATGTGACTGTTTTACGGGCTGAGGTGGAGCAGCTTTCAGTCCCTCGGAGCTTGGCTCACGAATTATGAATTATTGGGTCTTTGGTCCCTACGATCTGATCGGTTGGATTATAGCAAGTCCCTGGCTGTGTCACACCATTGCTAGAGATCGTGGTACCATGGTAAAGGGGTATTCCGGTTTTAAAAAGTTATCCCCTCTCCACAGGGTTAGGGGATGACAATTAGATGGGTGGGAGCCTGACCACTGGGTCCCCCACAATCAGCTGCTTGGGCGTGCCCCTTCATTCGTTCTGTACTCTGCCTTCAGCAGTCACACAGAGGGATAGATGAAGCCGCTTGGGGCATGCTCCACCAACCGCTCCTTTTATTTCGGGGTACTTGATACTGCAGGGGTCCTAGTGGTCTTATCCCCGCTGATCCTATGGATGGGGAGGGAATAACTTGAATGGTGAATTTGTCTTTGGGTTGCTATGATGGGTAATCCTTTATTGTGCGGCCTCTCGGCGCTGAATTTCCACTGCAGGTTTATCATTGCAGAGGGTGAAATCCGCAGCACAAACCAACACGCTGCCGACATAAGGTCCACAATGTAGGCCAATTTCCACGGTGGATTTATACGCAGTGCGAGGAGGAGATGAAACAAGTGAACGCTTGCTGGTCGCTGATCACATCTTTTGTGCTGACGCTAGCCCCCTTAGCCTTAAAGCCATTTTCTGTTTTTGTTTTTTTCCCCTCCACTCCTT
Source organism: Bufo gargarizans (assembly GCF_014858855.1). NCBI lineage: Eukaryota > Metazoa > Chordata > Amphibia > Anura > Bufonidae > Bufo > Bufo gargarizans. The sequence goes on from NC_058083.1 coordinate 520,415,448, forward strand.
CAAAAGCCACAATTTGGTCATTTTTTTTTATTTACTTTCGATTACAAACAAAACATAGTTCTGCCACAATTTTATGGGTTTTGTTTTTATGGCGTTCACAATGCGGTAAAACTCACGTTATCTTCACTCTCCGGGTCAGTATGATCACAGCAATACCAAACTTATGTAGTTTTTCTTGTGTTTTAATACTAAAGTTAAAATAAGAATTTGGGGGGGGGGGGGGGGGGGGAAGCACTTTCAACTTTTTTTTATTTTTTTTTTTTGGGGGGGGGGGCGGGGGGGGGGGGTAAAATTGAGCTTCGGGTCAGAGATCCAAAGTCAATTAGTTCAAAGTTTTATTGCTGTGTCCATAGAGCTTCATTTCACCTGAAGTTCGCACGAGACTTCAGTGAATTAATTCGGTAATCACTTCTGTGTCTTTTTAAAAACATCTATCCGAAACCGCTACCAAACGTCGGATTACAAATTTTCGATCAATTATCGCGCAACTTCAGGTGAAACGAAGCCAATACATTTTAAGGGCTCATGCACACTTTTTCTTTCAGTGTCCATTTATTTTTCGGACAAGGATAGTACTGTGCTATTAGGGGTCAGCCGTTCTGTTCCGCAATGCACATAGACGTCATCCGTATTTTTTGCGGACTACAAAATACATACGGTCATGTGCATGAGCCCTAATACTGTACGGATAAATACATTTATATTTTAATAGTACGGGCATTTTGGTAAATGATCTTTAATTTAGTTTCAAAAGTCATTTATTTGGGTTTTAGCATCAGAAAGTAAATGACTAAGCAAAAAAGAATCATAAAACATTTTGCATTATAAAGAGTAGCAAAAACAAGGTAAAGGGGAAAATCTAGTAACATTTCAAGAATGAAACAAATAAATAAACAGTGGGGATTGTAAATCATCGTGCGTGTGTGTGTGGGAGTCAAGGTGTGTGTGTGTGGGTGGGAGTCAAGGGGTGTGTGTGTGTGGGGGGAGTCAAGGGGTGTGTGTGTGTGGGGGGAGTCAAGGGGTGTGTGTGTGTGGGGGGAGTCAAGGTGTGTGTGTGTGGGAGTCAAGGTGTGTGTGTGTGTGGGAGTCAAGGTGTGTGTGTGTGTGGGTCAAGGTGTGTGTGTGTGTGTGTGGGGAGTCAAGGTGTGTGTGTGTGTGTGTGGGAGTCAAGGTGTGTGTGTGTGTGTGGGAGTCAAGGTGTGTGTGTGGGAGTCAAGGTGTGTGTGTGGGAGTCAAGGTGTGTGTGTGGTGAGTCAAGGTGTGTGTGTGGGAGTCAAGGTGTGTGTGTGGGAGTCAAGGTGTGTGTGTGGGAGTCAAGGTGTGTGTGTGGGAGTCAAGGTGTGTGTGTGGGGAGTCAAGGTGTGTGTGTGGGAGTCAAGGTGTGTGTGTGGGAGTCAAGGTGTGTGTGTGGGAGTCAGGTGTGTGTGTGGGAGTCAAGGTGTGTGTGTGGGAGTCAAGGTGTGTGTGTGGGAGTCAAGGTGTGTGTGTGGGAGTCAAGGTGTGTGTGTGGGAGTCAAGGTGTGTGTGTGGGAGTCAAGGTGTTGTGGGAGTCAAGGTGTGTGTGTGGGAGTCAAGGTGTGTGTGTGGGAGTCAAGGTGTGTGTGTGGGAGTCAGGTGTGTGTGTGGGAGTCAAGGGTGTGTGTGTTGGGAGTCAAGGTGTGTGTGTGGGAGTCAAGGTGTGTGTGTGGGAGTCAAGTGTGTGTGTGTGGGAGTCAAGTGTGTGTGTGTGGGAGTCAAGGTGTGTGTGTGTGGGAGTCAAGGTGTGTGTGTGTGGGAGTCAAGGTGTGTGTGTGTGGGAGTCAGGGGTGTGTGTGTGGGAGTCAGGGGTGTGTTGTGTGGGTGGGAGTCAAGGGGTGTGTGTGTGTGTGTGGGAGTCAAGGTGTGTGTGTGTGTGTGGGAGTCAAGGTGTGTGTGTGTGTGGGAGTCCAAGGTGTGGTGTGTGTGTGGGAGTCAAGGTGTGTGTGTGTGTGGGAGTCAAGGGTGTGTGTGTGTGTAGGAGTCAAGGGGGTGTGGTGTGTGTGTAGGAGTCAAGGGGTGTGTGTGTGGGAGTCAAGGTGTGTGTGTGTGGGGGGGGGGGGGAGTCAAGGGGTGTGTGTGTGGGGGGGGAGTCAAGGGGTGTGTGTGTGGGGGGGGGGAGTCAAGGGGTGTGTGTGTGGGGGGGGAGGAGTCAAGGGGTGTGTGGTGTGGGGGGGGGGGAGTCAAGGGGTGTGTGTGGGGGGGGGGGGAGTCAAGGGGTGTGTGTGTGGGGGGGAGGGAGTCAAGGGGTGTGTGTGTGGGGGGGGGGAGTCAAGGGGTGTGTGTGTGGGGGGGGGGAGTCAAGGGGTGTGTGTGTGGGGGGGGGGGAGTCAAGGGGGTGTGTGTGTGGGGGAGTCAGGGTGTGTGTGTGTGGGAGTCAAGGTGTGTGTGTGTGTGGGAGTCAAGGTGTGTGTGTGTGTGGGAGTCAAGGTGTGTGTGTGTGTGGGAGTCAAGGTGTGTGTGTGTGTGGGAGTCAAGGTGTGTGTGTGTGTGGGAGTCAAGGTGTGTGTGTGTGTGTGGGGGGGGGAGTCAAGGTGTGTGTGTGTGTGTGGGGGGGGGAGTCAAGGTGTTGTGTGTGTGTGGGGGGGGGAGTCAAGGTGTGTGTGTGTGGGGGGGGGGAGTCAAGGTTGGTGTGTGTGGGGGGAGTCAAGGTGTGTGTGTGGGAGTCAAGGTGTGTGTGTGTGGGAAGTCAAGGTGTGTGTGTGTGGGAGTCAAGTGTGTGTGTGTGGGAGTCAAGGTGTGTGTGTGGGAGTCAAGGGGTGTGTGTGTGTGTGGGAGTCAAGGTGTGTGTGTGTGTTGGGAGTCAAGGTGTGTGTGTGTGTGGGAGTCACGGTGTGTGTGTGTGTGTGGGAGTCAAGGTGTGTGTGTGTGTGTGGGAGTCAAGGGGTGTGTGTGTGTGTAGGAGTCAAGGGGTGTGTGTGTGTGTAGGAGTCAAGGGGTGTGTGTGTGGGAGTCAAGGTGTGTGTGTGTGTGTGGGAGTTCAAGGTGTGTGTGTGTGGGAGTCAAGGTGTGTGTGTGTGGGAGTCAGGTGTGTGTGTGTGGGAGTCAAGGGTGTGTGTGTGTGTGGAGTCAAGGGGTGTGTGTGTGTGTGGGAGTCAAGGGGTGTGTGTGTGTGTGGGAGTCAAGGGGTGTGTGTGTGTGTGTGGGAGTCAAGGTGTGTGTGTGTGTGTGTGGGAGTCAAGGGGTGTGTGTTGTGTGTAGGAGTCAAGGGGTGTGTGTGTGGGAGTCAAGGTGTGTGTGTGTGTGTGGGAGTCAAGGTGTGTGTGTGTAGGAGTCAAGGGGTGTGTGTGTGGGAGTCAAGGTGTGTGTGTGTGTGTGTGTGGGAGTCAAGGTGTGTGTGTGTGTGTGGGAGTCAAGGTGTGTGTGTGTGGGAGTCAAGGTGTGTGTGTGTGGGAGTCAGGTGTGTGTGTGTGTGTGGGAGTCAAGGGGTGTGTGTGTGGGGGGGGGGAGTCAAGGTGTGTGTGTGGGGGGGGGAGTCAAGGTGTGTGTGTGGGGGGGGGGAAGTCAAGGGGTGTGTGTGTGGGGGGGGGAGTCAAGGGGTGGTGTGTGTGTGTGGGAGTCAAGGTGTGTGTGTGGGAGTCAAGGTGTGTGTGTGGGAGTCAAGGTGTGTTGTGGGAGTCAAGGTGTGTGTAGTGTGTGGGGAGTCAAGGTGTGTGTGTGTGTGGAGTCAAGGTGTGTGTGTGTGTGGGAGTCAAGGTGTGTGTGTGTGTGGGAGTCAAGGTGTGTGTGTGTGTGGGAGTCAAGGTGTGTGTGTGTGTGTGTGTGTGTGTGTGGGAGTCAAGGTGTGTGTGTGTGTGGGAGTCAAGGTGTGTGTGTGTGTGTGTGTGGGAGTCAAGGTGTGTGTGTGTGTGTGTGTGGGAGTCAAGGTGTGTGTGTGTGGGTGGGAGTCAAGGGTGTGTGTGTGTGTGGAGTCAAGGTGTGTGTGTGTGTGGGAGTCAAGGTGTGTGTGTGTGTGGGAGTCAAGGTGTGTGTGTGTGTGTGGGAGTCAAGGTGTGTGTGTGTGTGTGGGAGTCAAGGTGTGTGTGTGTGTGTGTGGGAGTCAAGGTGTGTGTGTGTGTGTGGGAGTCAAGGTGTGTGTGTGTGTGTGTGTGGGAGTCAAGGTGTGGTGTGTGTGTGTGTGGGAGTCAAGGTGTGTGTGTGTGGGTGGGAGTCAAGGGTGTGTGTGGGTGGGAGTCAAGGTGTGTGTGTGGGGGGGGGGGGGGAGTCAAGGGGTGTGTGTGTGGGGGGGGAGTCAAGGGGTGTGTGTGTGGGGGGGGGGAGTCAAGGGGTGTGTGTGTGGGGGGGGGAGTCAAGGGGTGTGTGTGTGGGGGGGGGAGTCAAGGGGTGTGTGTGGGGGGGGGGGAGTCAAGGGGTGTGTGTGTGGGGGGGGGGAGTCAAGGGGTGTGTGTGTGGGGGGGGGGGAGTCAAGGGGTGTGTGTGTGGGGGGGGGGAGTCAAGGGGTGTGTGTGTGGGGGAGTCAAGGGGTGTGTGTGTGTGGGAGTCAAGGTGTGTGTGTGTGTGTGGGAGTCAGGTGTGTGTGTGGGAGTCAAGGTGTGTGTGTGTGTGGGAGTCAAGGTGTGTGTGTGTGTGGGAGTCAAGGTGTGTGTGTGTGTGTGGGGGGGGGAGTCAAGGTGTGTGTGTGTGTGGGGGGGGGAGTCAAGGTGTGTGTGTGTGTGGGGGGGGGAGTCAAGGTGTGTGTGTGTGGGGGGGGGAGTCAAGGTGTGTGTGTGTGGGGGGGGGAGTCAAGGTGTGTGTGTGTGTGGGGGGGGGAGTCAAGGTTGTGTGTGTGTGTGGGGGGGGAGAGTCAAGGTGTGTGTGTGTGGGGGGGGGAGTCAAGGTGTGTGTGTGGGGGGGGGAGTCAAGGGGTGTGTGTGTGGGGGGGGGGGGTCAAGGGGTGTGTGTGTGTGTGAAGGAGTCGAGGTGTGTGTGTGTGTGTGTGTGTGTAGGAGTCGAGGTGGTGTGTGTGTGTGTGTGGTGTGTAGGAGTCGAGGTGTGTGTGTGTGTGAAGGAGTCAAGGTGTGTGTGTGTGTGTGTGTGTGAAGGAGTCAAGGTGTGTGTGTGTGTGTGAAGGAGTCAAGGGTGTGTGTGTGTGTGTGAAGGAGTCAAGGTTGTGTGTGTGTGTGTGAAGGAGTCAAGGTGTGGTGTGTGTGTGAAGGAGTCAAGGTGTGTGTGTGTGTGAAGGAGTCAAGGTGTGTGTGTGTGTTGTGTGTGTGTGAAGGAGTCAAGGTGTGTGTGTGTGTGTGTGAAGGAGTCAAGGTGTGTGTGTAGGAGTCAAGGGGTGTGTGTGTGTGTGTGTGTGTAGGAGTCAAGGGGTGTGTGTGTGTGTAGGAGTCAAGGGGTGTGTGTGTGTGTGTGTAGGAGTCAAGGGGTGTGTGTGTGTGTGTGTGTGTGTGTGTGTGTGTGTGGGAGTCAAGGTGTGTGTGTGTGTGTGTGAAGGAGTCAAGGGTTTTGCCAGAAGCATTGGTTATTAATTTCTTCTATACAAACAGTTCCCTTATGCAGAATTTTGCAATCTCTCTCTCCTGTGTGTGCGCCTAGCGGCATTTTCACAATGTGCCAGCTGTCTGCTTTCGGTAAATATATGGGTATAACGTGATCTAATCTATCAGTGTGTTACTTGTCCTGGCAGCCGAGGGGTTAATACAGGAGTCCCTGCGGGATCCAGGCTTTCTGTCTCATAAGGGGGGGGGGCTGCTGCTGCTGTCGAGTCTCCGGATCAGCTGACGGCCGCATTGTTTTTGACTTCTAGTGCTTTATTATTTGTCCATACGGGCGGGCGCTGTGGAGGGGGATGGGGGCAGACGCAGGAAGTGAGGTAACAGATGTTTGTCAACTGTGCAACTTAAAGGGCCAGCCTCTCCTGTAACCATAACAAACCAGTGGTAGCTGGGCGTCTGTGTCTGTTTCAGCTCAGAGCCTGGAGGTTTGGCTCTGCTGTTTTGCGTTTTTAATTTTTTTTGATATTTTTTTGTCCTATTGTCTGCAGTTGAAGTCACTTTACCTCCTAATCTGTGTGTAACCTGAGAATAGACCTATTCTAGCCTACCACATGCACCTCTGACCCTGTCCCCTCACACCTCCTCCAGCCTCTCTCCCCATCTGTCACTACTCGCCTACCAGAATCTTCAACTTCCCTCATCTGGTATCTTCAAACACTCGGTCAATATCCTATTCTTAAAAAGAAAAACTTGTCTTGACCCGTCCTGCACAACTAACTACTAATCTCCCCTTCATCTAAACTCCAGGAGCGCCTGGTTTACTCCCCTCTCATCCGCCATCTCTCTGTTAACTCTCTCCTGGACGCCTGGTTTACTCCCGTCTCATCCGCCATCTCTCTGTTAACTCTCTCCTGGACGCCTGGTTTACTCCCCTCTCATCCGCCATCTCTCTGTTAACTCTCTCCTGGACGCCTGGTTTACTCCCCTCTCATCCGCCATCTCTCTGTTAACTCTCTCCTGGACGCCTGGTTTACTCCCCTCTCATCCGCCATCTCTCTGTTAACTCTCTCCTGGACGCCTGGTTTACTCCCCTCTCATCCGCCATCTCTCTGTTAACTCTCTCCTGGACGCCTGGTTTACTCCCCTCTCATCCGCCATCTCTCTGTTAACTCTCTCCTGGACGCCTGGTTTACTCCCCTCTCATCCGCCATCTCTCTGTTAACTCTCTCCTGGACGCCTGGTTTACTCCCCTCTCATCCGCCATCTCTCTGTTAACTCTCTCCTGGACGCCTGGTTTACTCCCATCTCTCTGTTAACTCTCTCCTGGACGCCTGGTTTACTCCCCTCTCATCCGCCATCTCTCTGTTAACTCTCTCCAGGAGCGCCTGGTTTACTCCCCTCTCATCCGCCATCTCTCTGTTAACTCTCTCCAGGAGCGCCTGGTTTACTCCCCTCTCATCCGCCATCTCTGTTAACTCTCTCCTGGACGCCTGGTTTACTCCCCTCTCATCCGCCATCTCTCTGTTAACTCTCTCCTGGACGCCTGGTTTACTCCCCTCTCATCCGCCATCTCTCTGTTAACTCTCTCCTGGACGCCTGGTTTACTCCCCTCTCATCCGCCATCTCTCTGTTAACTCTCTCCTGGACGCCTGGTTTACTCCCCTCTCATCCGCCATCTCTCTGTTAACTCTCTCCTGGACGCCTGGTTTACTCCCCTCTCATCCGCCATCTCTCTGTTAACTCTCTCCTGGACGCCTGGTTCCTGCACTGTACAATCTACAGAAACTGCCCTCACCAAAGTGACAAATGACCTACTGATGGCTAAATGTGACGGTGACCACTCTGCTCATTCTTCTGGATTTCTTTGCACCATTTGACACTATAGACCAGCATCCTCCAATGTTTTGGGCTTAAATGGGTTATCTGGGTGTTTTTTTTTAATATATATATATATATATATATATATAATCGTGCCCTTGTTGATATGGATTATAATACTGTACTCCCCAGTCTGAGGCTACTTTCACATTAGTGTTTTTTTTGCAGATCCGTCATGGATCTGCAAAAACACTTCCATTACAATAATACAACCGCATGCATCCGTCATGAACGGATCCGGTTGTCTTCTATTGCCATGACAGATCTGTTTTGAACGTCAGTGGGGGACGGATCCGTTTTCTATTGTGACAGAGAACGGATCCGTCCATATTGACTTACATTGTGTGTCAGGACGGATTCCGATCCGTCTCCGCACCACATTGCAGACAGAAAACGGTTGCTTGCATTTTGGAGCACTCCGTTCTGTTCAGTTGTTTTGTCCCCCATTGACCATAAATGGGGGCAAAACTGGAGCGTTTTCTTCCATGATTGAGATCCTATGATGGATCTCAATAGCGGAATTGAAAACTGTAATGTGAAAGTAGCCTTAATCTGTTGCGTTCCAGTATCGCGTATCGAATGTACGGTACATATCAAGGAAGTTCCCGCGACCTATATAGACCGAGGAGCACCGCTCTTATCCGGTAAGGGGAAAATATAATCTATAATAGCTTTAAAAAAACAAAACCCAGATAACCCCTTTAAAGGCTATGGACACCTTTTGGGGCATTTTTATTGCATTTTAGTCATTTTGGCAATTTTTTCTTTTTTCAGTTGCTCTTTATTAAAAATGTCCAACCGTTACTGAGATACAAGGTTTAAACATCAGTCTGTTTTCTTTGACTCCCATCATGTGATGACTGATCTTCTGGCCTCATAAATACTCATTGTGGCTCGATTATCAAACTGATCTGGTTATGAGGTTCAGGAGATCAGAGATGAGAGCTTCCCAGGTGACGGGATTCAAAGAAAACAGACTGATTTTATTTTAACCCCTGTATCTCAAATGGCTGAACATTTTTAATTAAGAAATAAAACTGAAAATATTTTTACCCTAAAATAAGTAAAATGCAAAAACAAAAAAAAAAAAAGTTCCAAAGGTGTCCTAAGCCTTTAAGGACACGGCACTCTTGTTTTTCTTCCTCTCTAGCCACTGTTTTAGTGTATAATCCACTGGCTCCACTTCTTCTCCTCTCCGTCTTGCTGTTGGGGTTCCTCCGGGTTCAGTCCTTGGTCCTCTCCTCTTTTCGCTCTACACATCCCCTATCGGCCAGACTTTCAGCAGATTTGGCTTCCATCTCTGTGCTGATGATACACAACAATGTACTTTATCCCCCAACATCCCCCCTGCTGTATTGCAGAACACCAGTGACTGTCTCTCCGCCGTCTTACGTCATGTCCTCTCTATATCTGAAACTGAATGTTTCCAAAACTAAACTTGTTTTTTACCATCGACTAAGGGCTCGTTCACAACCGTGCCAATTTTTTATTTTTTTTGCTGTCTGCAAGTTGCGGATCCACAAAACACGGATGGCGCCTGTGTGCCTTCCGCAATTTGCGGAACGGAACAGGAGGCCTGTTATAGAAATTCCTATTCTTGTCCGCAAAACGGACAAGAATAGGACAGGACTCATAATTTTTGCGGGGCCACGGAACGGAGCAACGGATGCGGACAGCACATAGTGCTGTACGCATCTTTTGCGGACCCATTGAAATGAATGGTTCAGTATACAGACCGCACGGCCCGTATGATCTCTCTGTGTGTGACACCACCATCACTCCTAGGCACTCACTGTCTGTTATGTTTGACACTGATCTTTCCTTCACCCCCTATATTCAATCTCTCACCCGCTTATGCCTGCATCTCAAAAACATCTCTAGAATTTTTATTTATTTTTTTACTTCTGTGGAAACGACTAAGGCTACTTTCACACTAGCGTTCGTCGGTCCGCTCGTGAGCTCCGTTTGAAGGGGCTCACGAGCGGACCCGAACGCAGCCGTCCAGCCCTGATGCAGTCTGAATGGAGCGGATCCGCTCAGACTGCATCAGTCTGGCGGCGTTCAGCCTCCGCTCCGCTCGCCTCCGCACGGACAGGCGGACAGCTGAACGCTGCTTGCAGTAAGTCAATGGGGACGGATGTAAGTCAATGGGGACGGATCCGTTTGAAGATGTCACCATATGGCTCAATCTTCAGGCGGATCCGTCCCCCATTGACTTTACATTGAAAGTCTGGACGGATCCGTACGAGGCTATTTTCACACTTAGCTGTTATATGCTAAAATAATGCAGACGGATCCGTACTGAACGGAGCCTCCGTCTGCATTATGATCGGTCCCATCAGAACGGATCCGATCGAACGCTAGTGTGAAAGTAGCCGCCTAAAACTCATTGTTGCCCTGATCCATTTTTGTCTGGATTCTCCCCCCCCCCCCCCCCAAATCGGACTCTCCCCTCTCCAATCTATATTGAATGCAGTAGCCAGGCTCCTCTATCTATCTGCTACTCTGATGCCTCCGCTCTGTGCCAGTCACTGCATCAGTTGCCCATACAGAAGAGGATTCAATTTAAACTGCTCTTCACCCACAAGTCTCTACCCAGTGCTGCGCCTCTACATCTCCTCCCTCGTCTGTGTCTACCACTCTACCCCTGCCCTCCGTTCAGCTTATTGCTTATGACTGACTTCCACCATAATCCAAACCTCTCACTCCCGTCTCCAAGACTTCTCCCGAGCTGCACCAGTTCTCTGGAATGCCCTGGCCCAAGCAACTAGGCTAATTCATGACATCCACATTTTTAGACGCTCCCTAACCGCCTCTTTTTAGGTTAGCCTATCACATCCCCTGATCTAACTCTTCTCCGCTCACCCCCTTTCTCATTAAGCTTCTGATCCATCAGTATCCACCACACCCCATACACTCAGAAGCTCTACAGATCTCGGATGGTGGCGGCTCATGCAGCTTTATATCTTCTCCCCCATTGCGTTAAGATGGTCGGACCATTGCAATAAACAAGCACATTTTACCTTCTGTCACCCCTATATCCTAATAGATTGCAAGCTCTTGTGAGCCGGGTCCTCACGCCTCTGTTGTAATTGACTTATTTTATACTGTGTTCTGTATGATTTTGTTTGTACATGAACCCCCTGATTGTGAAGCGCTGCGGAATATGTTGGCGCTATAAAAATAAATATTATTATTATTGAGTTCACTTTCTGGGATTGTGTATTTGCCCTTTTTATTTCATTTACGTACAGACATTCATGATTCCCGGTCATATGTTACCTGCAGTAGGTGTATAGGAGTGTGTATAATCGGTGGTCGGCAACCTAAGCACTCCAGCTGTTTAAAAACTACAACTCCTAGTATTCTCCATCCTCTTCTGTGAGAGTTCTAAGAACAGCCGATCAAGTGTACATGCTGGGAGTTGTGGTTTTTACAACAGCTGGAGTGCCAGAGGTTTCGGACTCCAGGAGAGGGTCTAGTACTGACCACTGCGTACAGGGCAGAGTCAATGCTATTTACATTCCGTGATGAGATGTCAGACTATTTATATGAAGGGTTAACATATTGGAGACCTTCCGACCGCCGCCATGTTGTTGTAGTCTTTCAATTGTTGATGAAATTCTTGGACTTAGCGGAGATCTTCTTTTGTGTTTCTGACAGCCATGTCGCCCACCCGCTGGAGGTTCAGGGAGTGAGCATTCCTCCTCCTCGTCCTGTCCCACGTCAGATGTCATACGGGTGAGTTCTCTATGCATGTCTTTAAGGGTTCATTCACATGTCTGCAAAATGGGTCTGCATCCTTTCCGCAATTTTTATTTTCAATGGGGCTGCAAAAGATGCAGAGATGCATCCTTACTTCTGTTGCCCCGCAAAAAAAAATAGAACATGTCCTATTCTTGTCCGCAGCCACGGACAAGAAAATGCATTTCTATTATAGTGCCGGCCATGTGCGGTCCACAAATACCAGTGTCTGTGATTTGTGGACAGCAAAACAGTCGTGGACTTGTGAATGGACCCTGAGGGTCCATTCAGACGCCTGTAGAATAGGTCCGGATCCGTTCCGCAATTTTGCAGAGCGGGTGCGGGCCCATTCATTTTCAATGGGGCTGGAAAAGATGCGGAGAGCACACAAGTGTGCTGTCTGCATCTGCATTTCCGTCTGCGGCCCCTAACTTCTGATCTGTGGCTCCACAAAAAATAGAGCATGTCCTATTCTTGTCCGCAGCTGCGGACTAGAATGGGAATCCTCTAAGTACCGGCAATATGCGGACCGCAAAACACTACGGACGTCTGAATGGACCCTTGGTGTTTATCTCATCAGGTAAATATGGGTATTTAGTAGGGGTGCACTGAAATGAAAATTCTGGTCCGAAACCGAAAATTCGGGATACCCCTTGACCAAAACCGAAACTGCCTTTTTGCCCAAATACTTTTTTTTTTAATGATTTTATTAATAATTCTTTTTCATGAATTTAATAAATCATATTACCCACCCACCCCATAACAGTGCCATCCACAGACCCCCACCCACCCCATAACAGTGCCATCCACAGACCCCCACCCACCCCATAACAGTGCCATCCACAGACCCCCACCCACCCCATAACAGTGCCATCCACAGACCCCCACCCCCCCATTGCCGCTCCAGTACAGACTAGTTATAAAATGTGTACAATTAATAGAAAATAGCAGGGAGGGACTGGGAGGAGGAGCTGGGGGCCGGTGCGTTCACTGTGCTCCGGCCCCCAGCTCCAGTAGTTATAAAATGTGTGCAATTAATAAGGATTCTATTCATGAGGCCCCCTCTGCAGTAGAACATTCAATGTAGCCACATCCTACTCACAGGGCTGTTATCTTAATGCTGGCCGGCCGGGCAGACGAGCGGCAGCGTCACGACTGACGTCACATGCCTGCGCCGCCTCCTTCATTCAGAAAGTAGGCCGGGCACATGACGTCAGTCGTGACGCTGCCGCTCGTCTGCCCGGCCGGCCAGCATTAAGATAACAGCCCTGTGAGTAGGATGTGGCTATATTGAATGTTCTACTGCAGAGGTGGCCTCATGAATAGAATCCTTATTAATTGCACACATTTTATAACTACTGGAGCTGGGGGCCGGAGCACAGTGAACGCACCGGCCCCCAGCTCCTCCTCCCAGTCCCTCCCCGCTATTTTCTGCCGATATGGATCAATATCGGCCGAAATGGATTAGGTGCATTTTCGGCCGCCGGAATTTCGGTGCACCCCTAGTATTTAGGACGTCACCTGACATGTTCGACTGTTTCTGCAGAACCTGCCTAGTGTTCATGGAAGCTGCAGGTTAGGGGACGAAAGGATTAAAGTGGCTGTGTCATCTTGGACATTGGGGCCATATCCTGATAGGTGCAGGCCCCACACATCCTTAGAATGGAGCCCACAGTAAATTAGGGTTGTGATACCAAAATTTTGATTTGATTGCGATATCTACTCGATACCACGCAAAAAAAAAAATAAAAAATTAAGGCGCCAAAAAGCCGCATGCATTCCGCATTCTATGGAACGTCCGGCCCATAATCGAACAGTCCGATCCTATTTTTTGGGGGGGGCGACAAGGTGACTAAAAAATGGTGAATCGCGTGGTTTTTATTTTTCTGTTACGGCGTTCACTGCATGGGATTTTTTTTTATATATATATATATTTTAATAATTCGCACTTTTTTGGGCGTGGCGATATGTAATGTTTATTTATATGTAAAATTCCTTTCTTTAGAGGATGAAGTTCTTGCTGCTTCAGCAGAAGTACCTGGAATACTTAGAAGATGGGAAGGTCCTCGAAGCCCTGCAGGTCTTGCGCTGTGAGCTGACGCCACTGAAATACAATACCGAGAGGATTCATATCCTGAGTGGGTGAGTGGCGGTTTCCAGTCTGTCGCTCCATTGCTTGTTCGGGAGGTGAGATGATGCCGTTTAGTATATGTTTCTTTTCTTTGGGTAATTACATGAGGCGGCTGTATATTTGTACCCGGCGTCTTTTCATGTCACGTACACTGGCTGTTTCTGTGACTGGATGCAAAACCGCCACAGCAGTCTAATATAATGTGGAATTCTGATTCTTCCATAGGAGTGTTCACCTATGGATTTGCCCATGCGTGCACAGATAATGGGTTGAAGGGGTTTTCCCAGGAATGATTCCTCCGTATAGCTCCTCAGAATCCGATCAGCGGGGGTCAGAGTCGCTGGTTCCCCATTGACCAGCTGTTTGAAGAGGCCGCTGGGCTCGGACAAGCTCTGCAGCTTCTTTATAACATACAGAGCACAGCGCCATATGTTGTATAGTGGCTGTGCTTGGTATTACAGCTCAGTCCGAACCGCAGCTGTAGTGTCGATAACCTCGTGGGAAGTTACTGTAGGGGTGACCCTGCATGCGCCCAAAGACTCCGGGCAGGTGAGTGCAGCTGCCACCTTCCCCTTTCCTATCCAGATAGGACAAGCCTTCTGCCTCCTAGTCATCCCTCTCCACCACAGGCCCTTTCCCTGCCACTGCTTCTCACCGTCACCTGCCCTACATGCAGCCTGGCCTCCTGCTCCTCTTCATGGGCTACCGGTGTAGCTGCAGCGCAAGGGAAACAGGTGACTGAGGGAGGAGGTGCAGATCAGATAAAAAAAAAATATCCAGTGCACTTAAAGGGGTTCTCCAGGAATTTGATATTGGTAGCCTGTCATCAGAATAGGTCATTAGTATCAGATCGGTGTGGAGGCTCTGCTGTTTAGCAGTTTGAAGAGGACACTGCTCGCAGGAGCTCCAGTGAGCGCTGCAGTACTGCTTACCAAGCACAGCCGCCGTGTACAGTGGCCGTGCTTTGTATTGCAGCTCAACCCCATTCACTTCATTGGGACTGAGCTGCAGCCAGGCTGTGGCCGAGGAAGAATCCGCAGTGCTCATTGAGCACCTGACCTCTTCTAACAGTTGATCAGCGTGGATCTGACTCCTGAGTAGTGTTGAGCGCGAATATTCGAAAAGCAAATTTTTATCTCGAATATCGCAAGTTCGAGAAATCGCGAATATAGTGCTATATATTCGTTTTTCAAATATTCGTCATTTTCTTCCGTCTGAACACATGATTCCTCCCTGCTTCTTGCTTGTGGGCCAATGATTTATTGTCCCACAAGCAACTTAAGCAGGGAGGAATCAAGACTTCAGATGGAAGAAAATGACGAATATTCTAAAAAACTAATATCTAGCACTATATTCAATATAGTGCTATATATTCCTTTTTGATCCACACCTGTATTGCTTGCGTAATATTCGCAAATTACGCGATCATTACCGTGCTGATTTGTGAGTAAAAAATAAATTGTACACTATAACGAATATTCGAATTCGCCAATATTCTGCAAAATATTAGAATATGACCCCCTGCCGCTCATCACTACTCCTGAGGATAGGTAATCAATATATATTACCGGATAACCCCCCATTAAGCGTCATCCATTTATTTTCTTCACATGAGTGGGGTACAAGGTGTCTGTCATCCAGCTGTACCATTCAGGTTTGACACTGGTTGACTACTTTAAATTATTTTTTTTTTTATACTTTTCTAAAGTTTTCATTTTATATCGCAGGTATTTAATGTGTAGTCACGCAGAAGACCTGCGAGCAAAGGCAGAATGGGAAGGAAAAGGAACGGTGTCCCGCTCCAAGTTACTTGATAAACTCCAAAGTAAGTATTTGTTAGAAGACGGGCAGTTTTCTGGCTCCATGTGGAAGCTGGAAAGCAAATCTCTGAACTGCTGGTAAGAGGCAAGATGGCCGCCCCATGATTGTGTACAGAAAATAGACAGATCTACCAGGGAAACGCATATAAGAAATTGTTTTGGTGATTGGTTTTAATTCATGCAAACATTCCTGATCATGGCGACATCAGTGCAGCAGGGCCACCTACCTCCTGTCCTGCACTGATCTCTGAGCTAAACTGCCAAGCACTGTGGTAATGGCCAAGATGTCTTCCAGCACCGGCAGTGCTATCTGTAGCTACTGTACAAGATTTGCTTCTTGATGGAAAGCAACTGCTGACCTGTGATGAGAACTACCTAAACATGAACAAGCAAAATGACTCCTCCATGAATGGGATCTACTGACTTCCACCATTTCTCTGCCCGTCTTTTCCTCCGTCTAGCTTACCTTCCACCGTCTGTCATGCTACCACCCAGGCGTCTGCAAACTCTTCTACGTCAAGCTGTGGAGCTGCAGCGAGATCGGTGCCTCTACCACAATACAAAACTTGACAATAACCTGGACTCTGTATCTCTGCTTATTGATCATGTCTGCAGCAGGTAAGTAGTGTCACCTTGGGCACGTATGTCTTACAATGGATGGCTGATAGATGGGAGTCCCACCTATGTGGAGAATGGGGGCTGCATAACCAGCCACATCCAGGTAGAGAATAAGTAGATCACCAGAGCTGTTCATGTTGCTGATTGGTGGGGGTTTTGAGAGTTTGAACTACACCAATCAAATATTACTGGCCAGATGTAAAGGACCAGGAGTATATAACATGTGGTGGTTCTGCGCTTAAAGGGGTTGGCTCATCTGATATGTTGGGGGCATATCACTAGAATATGCCCCCAATGTCTGATAGGCATGGCAAACATCTCCAAGACCCGCATCTCTCTAGAACAGAGCGGGCAAAGTGAAGGAGAGCAGGCGGCACGTGCATGGCCACCCTCCATTCATTTCTATGGGAGTTCCAAAAATGGCCAAGCAGTGCACTTGGCTATTTTCAGAAGTCCCATAGAAATGAATGGCAAGTGCGGCCACTGCTCCATTCACTTATGTGGGGCCGACAATCATAGCCGAGCCAGTGCTTGGCTATTTTTTGGCAGTCCCACAAAAAGGAATGGCGGGCTGTCGTGCATGCACAAGTCTGCTCTCCTTCACTTTCTGGGCTCCGTTCTAGAAAGAGAGGTGCGGGTCCCACGTCTGGGACCCATACCTATTAGACATTGCGGGCATAGCCTAAAGATATGCCCCTAAAATATGAGATGAGCCAACCCCTTTAGGGTTTAAAGGGGGTTTCCCACCTTTTAGATATTGATGACCTATCCTCCAGATGATTTTATCAGCAATCAGTGGACGGATCTGGAAGCAGTATGTAGTATGCAGCTCAGCTCCCATTCAAGTAAATGTATCCTGGCACAGCCACTACATTGTAAGGCTGCTAGTTGTTGGGATCCCCCACCCCCGATCTGATATTAATGACCTATCCGAGGCAGAAGTCGTCAATATCTAAAAGGTGGAAAATCCCTTTAATGTAATGCTTGGGTTATTTAGTATACATGTAGAAGTCTTATTTATGACGCTCCTATTCCTTGTCTTTTAGGAAACAGTTTCCATGTTTCACACAGCAAGTCCTGACAGAGCACTGCAATGAAGTCTGGTTCTGTAAGTTCTCCAACGACGGCACTAAACTAGCGACAGGATCAAAGGACACAACTGTTATAATATGGCAGGTCGATCCAGTAAGTATGGCTTTTGGCGATATAAAGTATGGTGTGAGGCTTCAGGAAACTTTCGCATGTTTTAAAAAAAAATAAATAAAAAAAAAAATCACATTTAGGGTACCACGTTACAAAGGGATGTATCAGTGCGAAGTCGCATTGTACTCCGTGCACAAATTCCACTGTGAACAAGCTCTTAGGATTGCTGCATTAAAGTTTCTCCTTGCGCATCCCCTCCCTCGCCCATGTTATGCAGGTGGCACAAGAATGTGACCTTTCATGGATATACACATTCAGCACTTATCCCACTGGTTTGAGGGTAGAGAAGATGCAGCAAGCATCTTTGTCCCATATCTGGCACCGCAATCGTAATGCTGTATCTAAGCCTCCTTCGGAAAAAACTAAATGTAAAATTGTCTGTGCAGAGACTTTTAAAGGGGTTTTGCCATTACATACAATGGGGGCATATCGCTAGGATATGCCCCCATTGGTTGGTAGGTGTGGGTCCCACCTCTGGGACCTGCACCTACAATGAGAATGGAGCGGGGAAATGAACGGAGGGCGCACACTGCACATGCGCAGCTGCCCTCCATTCATTTCTCTGGGGCTGCTGAAAATAGCTGAGCTCTGCCTCGGCTATTTCCGTTGGTCCCATAGAAGTGAATGGTCATGCGCGGTACACTCCCATTCACTTCTATGGGGAGAGCGCTTGGTGGTGGCCGGACCGGAGTCCTCCAGCCACCATTTTGGCCCATCCGTTTTCAGTGTAGGTGGGACCCGCACCTATCAGAGAATGGTGGCATATCCTAGCGATATGCCCCCATTGTATGTGATGGGAATACCCCTTTAATGCTTGTTAAAATAAAATCTAGTTTTTTTTTAATCTATTTTTTATTTATTTTTTCATAGCATTTTTGGTGTTTTTGGGGAACACTGCTACATTCAGACTCCTCCAGTTTTAAAGGGAGGAGAGAGAAATGGTGGTCCCAGGACCCCTGTTCTAGTGATCGGTGGAATCCTCAGCTTATCCTGTGGATAGTTTATGCCTTCAAAGGGGAAATGCACAGACTCAGACTTTCTGATGTCATGAATACGTGTTAGAGGAGGACGCTGGGGAGGTCTATGATCGTTGGGTCATCGCTACACCCCTTTGCTACTGCTTAGCGTGGGTTCACTATATAATGTATATGTTAAACTGAGGTAAAGAGATTTATTTACTGGAAAACTGAAGGCACTTTCTAGACAATTTGCCAACAGATCTTTGCTTGGAATATGTCCTATATGCAGTGACCTCTCAAAGCAGTGCTAAAGGGTCTGATCGCCTTCTGGAAATCTGTGGGGGTCCCAGGTCAGACTTTACCAATGTGGTTACCTCTGCTCAATCTACATCAGATCAGTGTCTGTGAACTTCCCCTTTAATTTTGCTATGCAGCTTGTTTTGCAAGAATTCAGTGACCCGATTTAGAGGCTGGCCGTGGTATTATTCCTCAGGTAATAAATCTTGGTGGATTGACAGCCACACCAGTGAATATTTGTGTGTCAGTGATACATTTACTTTCAACACCCATTTTTAACTCTACACTTGTCTGAGAAGATCGGCTGGACTCTTATTGGGCTGTTCCCCAGCCCGGCGTTTCCCTAGGCTTCTCAGGAAAAAATGCATAAAATAAAGCCCACTAAAAACCTTGTGAAAAAAATGCTCAAAATTCAGCGCGTGAGCACAGATTTCCCATTCTGGCGCATGTGCAGTGGGAGCTGCAAGTCAGGGATGCCCAACCCGTGGCCTTCCAGCTGTTGCAAAACTACAACTCCCAGCATGCCTGGACAACATGCAGCTATTGGGGCATGCTGGGAGTTGTAGTTTTGCAACAGCTGGAGGGCCACAGGTTGAGCATCCCTGCCCTAAATGATGAGCACTGCCAAACGGGGGTCTTGGACATGCACAGTCAAGACGGGAGCGCATATCGAGATGTGGTCGTGTGACTTCGCGCTATTAGAACTAAGGTGGTACAGGAGCATTAGGACCCTGGGGATCCCCCGATCAGCTCAGCTTGTCCGGAGACTAAACCAGTTAGTTGTCGGCAGGTTGCACGGTTGTGTAAGAGGCTTGATCTGGGTTAATGACTGCATTATGAAGGAGGTCACGGTCGTCCTGTAACCAGATGGGAATGTTAATTGTGCACAGGAATCTTCTAAGAGTGAGCTGTGTCTATAGGTGGGGCACCTAACCGAAATAAACCTGGTCGCCCTGTTACCGCCATGACTGGGTATTTGTGTTTGTCTGCAGTAGGTTCCTCCCGTCTTATAATTTTATCGTTTGGTCACATACCCTCACCATGAGTGTTCTTGTTTGTTGCCTTAACCCCTTTATTGACTGCAAATATACCTCTTTACAGCGGTTCTTAAAGGGGTTTGCCCATCTGGGACATTGATGGGCATATTGCTAGGATATGCTGTCTCCAGAACAGTGCCCCTGTAGCGAACAAGCTGCGTACGTGTGGCATCCGTAGCGCTGAGCTTATTCGGGCGTTCCCATAGAGGTGAATGAGGAGGAGGTTGTGTTTCCGCAGTGCGCTCTTAATTCACCACTATGGGACTCGTGCTCGCTCAGCAATTTTGGGACTCCTATAGCGATGAATGGAGAGCATTGTCTGCATGCTCGTCTTCTCTTAGGTGTAGGTCTCATAGTCTGGAACCAAACCCATCTCCAGAACAGAGCCCCCTATCTGACATTTTTTTTGGCATATTCTAGCCCCTTTACCCTAAGTTCACACCTGAGCGTTTTACAGCGCGTTCAAACGCGCTGTAAAACGCTCAACACATGAAAACCAATGCTTCCGTATGGGAATGGTTCTCACCTGGGCGTTTTACAGCGCGTACGATCGTGCTGTAAAACGCCCGACGCATAATCAAGTACTTGAGCTTCTTTGGGGCGTTTTGACGCGCGTTTGTGGCCATAGGACACTGCAGTCAATCACACAAACGCGCGTTTACTATTACTAAAAACGCGCGACTAAAACGCGCGTTTGAGAAACGCTCAGGTGTGAAAGCAGGGTTAAGGGGCTTAAAAACAACATAGCGCTGTAGAATAAGTGCGGCACAGGTATCCTGCGGCCTCTTGGAGTAGGTGCTCTACTCTAATGGCCGTGATGAGCCCGACTACTTAACCCCTTGGTTGCTGTAGTCAAAAGTGACTGCAACATGATGGGCTGCCCCTCTGTGTCACTGGGTCTCCTTGGGTTTGGTGAACCCTTGTGCCGTAACCTTAGGACCTGGTGAGGACCTCTGGTAACTTGTAGCAGGATGCCACACAACCGTGATCAGGCTCTGACATCACCAATGCAATAAATGACGGTCAGCATAGAAAACCGGTTAGTTGCCCTGCCACAAGTGGAGCTGGTCCGCCGTACATCTGATGCACGTGTTTCTCTGTACCCGAGCGCTACATGACTGTCTTTTACTTCTCAGGACACACACCAGCTAAAGCTACTTAAGACATTAGAAGGCCATGCTTATGGGGTTTCCTACCTAGCCTGGAGCCCGGATGACAACTATCTCGTAGCCTGTGGTCCAGATGACTGCTCCGAGCTCTGGCTGTGGAATGTGCAGGTGAGATCCAATCAGAGGTAGGAAGAAAACACAAGGGGGAACGTGCTGAAAGTCCACAGTCTCCGGGTGTCATCTACATAAAGAGTGACTAAAATTACATTGTGCATCTTGTACTGATCCAAGTTACGGCCTGTATTATAGATTATTTGGACAATACTCCCTCCTTGTTCAGTGTCTGCATAGAGCTCACAAGGTTTCTATTCTGAGAAGTTTTGACTTTAAACCAATGGCTATACAGGCATCTGATCAGAATAGAGAGTTCTGCTCTGGAGTATAATGCAGGATGTAACCCAGGATCAGTACAGGATAAGTAATGTATGTACACAGTGACTCCACCAGCAGAATAGTGAGTGCAGCTCTGGAGTATAATACAGGATGTAACTCAGGATCAGTACAGGATAAGTAATGTATGTACACAGTGACTCCACCAGCAGAATAGTGAGTGCAGCTCTGAAGTATAATACAGGATGTAACTGAGGACATGTGTTTACAAGGTGACTCAACTTTTTTAATAGTCTGTGTGTGTGTATGTATATATACACACACTATAAGATGGAGCTCATACGTGGACATGTTTGCTTAAGGACACTAAAGGCAGTGTATCTGCTCAGTAGTGTCTGTCTCTGAGCTCAGCTTCCTTATATCTGCTTACGCTACTTTTACACTAGCGTTTTCAATTCCGCTATAGCAGAAGAAAACGCTTCAGTTTTGTCCCCATTCGTTGTCAATAGGGACAAAACTGAACGAAACGGAATGCACTATAATGCTTTCCGTTTGGTTGCGCTCCCATCGTGGACAGAATAACGCTGCCTGCAGCGTTTTTCTGTTTGCAATGTGGTGCGGAGCAAGAAGGATCCGTCCTGGCACACAATGTAAGTCAATGGGCACGAATCCGTTTTCTCTGACACAATAGAAGACAGATCCGTCCCCTATTGACTTTTAGTGGAGTTCATGATGGATCCGTCATGGCTATAGAAGACATAATACAACCGGATCCGTTCACAACGGATGCACGCGGTTGTAGTATTGTAACAGAAGCGTTTTTGCGGATCCTTGACGGATCCGCAAAAACCACAAGTGTGAAAGTAGCCTTAGTGTAATCTTCTGACCTGATTTGAACCCTGGCTGGAAATATGATCTATAGGGCGGCCAGAGCCTGCATTCCTGTTATCCATGTTGTGCATCTCTACTTCCAGACTGGTGAGTTGAGGACAAAAATGAGTCAATCTCATGAAGACAGTCTGACGAGCGTGGCCTGGAATCCAGATGGAAAGAGATTTGTGACCGGCGGCCAACGTGGACAGTTTTACCAGTGTGTACGTGCCGTAACCCTCATACAATAGACGTCAGTGGTTTTCAGACCAGCGGTCTTCAGCCTTTTTCTGGCAAAAGTACTACTCTTGGCGTGCCACAAGTTTGACACCACCGATATAGACTGTGTGCATGTGGCTGGCAATAACCACCAGACAGGAGGCATTACTGGGGCCTGATGGGTTCCACGTTATCAGTTTCCCTCTTATTGGATTGTCATATAAAACCACGTTCAAATTCTGTGTGAGCCCTCCATTAGATGTATATGTCCCATGGAGGGTCCAGCCTTTGGCCCTGTATAAGGCGTATAGCACAATATGTTCCCATGGGCTCCTATACAGCAGAAAATATATACCAAGACGATGGGATGTCATCAGGGCCTTATGAGGCTTGTGAAAATGGATATCAGAATGAACTCAAGTGCCAGACTGTGAGAATTCCCAGTGTATCGGACCCCACATTTCACAGAAGAATTTTCTTCTGACCTCCTTTCTTTTTCTGCCCACAGGATTTAGACGGCAATCTGTTGGACTCCTGGGAAGGAGTAAGAGTTCAGTGTCTGTGGTGCCTGAGCGACGGCAAGACTGTCCTGGCATCAGACACTCACCAGAGGATCCGGGGCTATAACTTTGAGGACCTTACAGATAGAAACATGTGAGATGTCTTGTTTCTTGGTGTGTCGCCTGCACAGAGCATTATACATCTTCTAGTAACATAGAAGTCTATAGAGCAAGCAGTACTGTCACAAGACAGCGATAGTGTGTGCTCTTGATGGCTCTTCTAGGATTTGCTTTTATGTAAACTGCCTCTAGTATCCTGCGTGGATTTAACTCCTGTGCACAGACATGTCATGGCTACTTGGTGCATACAGATGTATAGTACCTCACCCACAGAAGGCTCGTGTGCCTCTACTTTTGATATTCAACTAGTGGTGCAGTATTATGGAGGTTTTTGCCCCTAAAAAGCATTGGTCACAATATGCTGCCATGGAAAGTGTCAGCAGCTCCATAGTGCTGACATGTAGCGACTCCATACAAGCACCATGCAAGTGGAATAACTGCATCCATATCCTGACCTCCTGTGCCGTTTTTGTGCAGATTTGTCGGTCTGCGATTAAATGTCCTCTAACTATTACTTTTGTTGTCTGTTGCAGCGTACAAGAAGACCATCCCATCATGTCATTTACAATATCAAAAAATGGAAGACTAGCATTGTTAAACGTAGCTACTCAGGTAACCGCCTGCTGCACTTTGCATCCCATTAAAGGGGTTGTCTCACCTCCAACATCACTAGTATATGACACCAGTGTGAGACCGCTGCAGGTCCCACTTCTCTCTAGAAGAAGAGCATATGCACAGCCGCCCACCATTCAGTTCTCCAGAAGTGCCGAAAATGGCAGAGCGCTAGCTTGGCTGTTTCCAGTAGTTCAACATGGGTGAATGGAGCGGTGTCCATTTTTGAATTTTAAGGATATGTTCACATGGCAGTTTCTGCTTTGGTTTTTTTAACTCTAAAAAGAGGATAAGATGGTACAAAAAAAAAAGCGAACGACCCTTTTTAATTAACCACTAGAAAGGCCATTTTCTTTCTTTTTACTTGCAGGATAACTGGATGGCCAGATGTCTTTTTTCAGCCTGTGTTACTAGGTTTGTGTGAAATGTATTTTTGAAGTAATACAACTCTTTGCTGTTTTGCCTCCAGGGTGTTCACTTATGGGATTTGCAAGACAGAGTTTTAGTGAGAAAATACCAAGGCGTGACGCAGGGCTTCTACACAATACACTCATGCTTCGGCGGTCACAATGAAGACTTCATCGCTAGCGGCAGTGAGGGTAAGTGTCCACGGCCTGGATTTCCCTCCAGTGTCATGTAGCCTGTTACCTCCACCCCTGTGTTCTCTGTACTAGGAGTGTCTCTCCCTTTTGTCTGTGTGGTCCCAGAGGTTCATGTTGGCATAACGGCTTCTTTTTCTGCCTCCTACAGATCACAAGGTATACGTCTGGCACAAACGCAGCGAACTGCCCATCGCAGAGCTGACTGGACACACACGCACAGTAAACTGTGTGAGTTGGAACCCACAGATTCCCTCCCTGATGGCCAGCGCCTCTGATGACGGCACAGTTAGAATATGGGGACCAGCACCTTACATAGAAAACCAGGAGTTTGAAGGTAAATATGTAGCAGGAGGGTGAAAAATGGGAACGAAAAAACGTATTTGAAAAAAAGCCTTATATCAACCGGAGGCAGTAGTCTGATGGGACTCCACCCAGGATGTGGGGAGTTGTGGTAACAGCCAGACTGTGATTTAATGGGTTATCTTCATCTCTTTCCGTCACCTTATGATCAATGGGGGTTCAGCCCTGAAAATGAAGGGGCCACGGCACTGATTTATCGTTGTGACACCTTCAGTCTTTCCCTATCTAGTGGCGACTGATTATCGATGCAGGAAAAATCAGTGCGGAGGTCCCTTTTATATTTCAGGTCCTCCATTTATCATAAAGTGATGGCATTTCTCGTATATTTAATACAGCCCAATTTAAATTATTAATAATAAAATAATAAATAAAAATAATAATAAATAAAAGAAATGTCTGGAGCGTCCGCTTGTGACTCGGGGAGAATGTTTCCGAGTTTGCAGGTCTACTCAGCTGGCTGACGGTGACAGCCAAACTCCCTATAGAGAAGGCAGAGACAGTTTACCGACCCTGCCGTCTCCACGGCTCTATACACAGTACTCAATGAGTCCCCACCGATCAGATATTGATCACCTATCATCGGCTTAGGTCTTCAACACTCCTGGAAATCCCCTTTAAACTGAACCCTGACCAACGATCAGCCATTGACTGTGGGTCCTCCAGATGACTCCTCATATCTGCGCTTCATGACCTCTGAGTGTTGGTGGCTATGGAGCTGTAGCGTATATTCACATGCGGCAAAGACTGAACTGGGTTTGCTGTCGGCCATTTCTGTAACCATTGGGCTTTGTCGCTACTGTTCCTCAACCATTTAACATCAGAAATAGACATTTTGCAGATTGGTGGAGGTCTGACTCCCGGCACCCCTGCCGATCAGCTGTCGGTGAGCGCTATTCCTTTAAATCTGCAAAATGTCAGTTTCTGATGTTAAATCTCTTCAAACAGCTGATCGGCCCGGGTGTTGGACCCCAGCCGATCTGATATTGATGACCTATCCTGAGGATAGGTCATCAATAAATATAACTTGGACAACCCCTTTAATATCCCCACACTGCATAAATGTCTCTGAATTGAACATTTTTGCTCAGATCTCAATCACTTGACTGGTACTGTATTCTACCATGTGTAAATGTACTTTTTTTTTTTCTCTTTCTTTTTTTAAGGGAGTTTTCTGGGAATTTGATGACCCATCCTTAGTATAGGTACCCCCAACAATCACTACAGCCCCTTGAAACAACTGCTCGGATGAGCACTTTGGCTTTTTTGTAGTATATTGAGCACAGTGCCATAGGCTGTATAGTGGCTGTGAGTGGTATTGCAGCTCCATACTGTGCACCAAGCACTTGACTAGGGATGAGCGAATTGACTTCGCATAGAACTTAGTTCCAATACTGTACGGAACAGGAGCTCTGTACAGTATTAGAATGTATTGGCTCTGATGAGCTGAAGTTATTACTTTAAGTCTCTGGAGACTTCGCATTACTTCACAAATCAGTTTCTACTGTAAAAACCCATTTCCCGAACTCTGGTTCGGTTCCAAGTGGTACCTTAGAACCAATCCGGAGTTCCGGAAATGTTTGTTTACAGTAGAAACTGATTTATGAAGTTATTATGGAAAGTCTCGCGTAACTTCGGCTCATAGGAGCCAATACATTCTAATACTGTACAAAGCTCCTGTTCCATACAATATTGGAACGAAGTTTTATGCGAATCGACTTCGGAGGTTTAATCCGAAGTCAATTCGCTCATCCCTACACATGACCAATGGATGTGTCGTCACACACTGAGGAAGAGGCCTGATTCCGATCCTCACTGATCCGAAATGGATCTATCCTGGGCATGGGTCATCCATATTTCATTCCCAGAAACCCCCTGTAATTTCCTAATGTTATGGTCATAAATCAGTTTTGTCTCTGATGAATTTTAACATATTTTTTTTTTCTTTTCTTTTTCTTCTCTCCCCCCCCCTTCCCCCCCCCCCCCCTTCCCCCCCCCCCCCCTTCTCTCCCTCAAACTGCCCCCATACTTCGTTCTAGAGGAATGCAGTAGCATGGACAGTTGATGGCAAATTTTTTTCTTTTTTTTGCTGAAGACGACTTCTCTAACTTAAAAAAAAAACAAACAAAAAAAATTTAGTCGTATTTTTAAATGGCTTGGGATTGGTGCAAACGTTAAATTGATAGCGGGACAGACGCTTTTCAAGAGAAGTTTAAAAAAAAGAAAAATTTGAAAAAAAAAACCCCACCTACGAGTCTGGTGCCCTCCAGCGGGGCAGATCATTTACCACCCTGCTTCATAGTACCCAGCTCCGATGAAGCACGTCGTTAGATTGTTATTGGACACCATGTTACCCCCCCATCGGTTGTGAAGAACTGTGCTATATTCAAGCTGTCCATTGAACTCGGTATATTTTTTTTTCCCCTTCTGCCTTTTTGTCCGGCAGCCTCTACCATCTTTTGTCGCTCTTCTGTGTAATGAAGTTTAAATGCTTGTTTGGAGAAAAAAAAAAAAAGGAAAAAAAATAATAATTATTTAACAGTTTAGAAGGCTTGATAGATCGCTTTAGTCTGAGTATCCATTTAATAGGAAAGTATTTTCTCCTCTCATTTCACGGATTCTCTCCGCCTTATTTAGCTCGAGATCTTTCCAGCTTGGTTCACAGATTGTAGCCTTACTTCTGGTGTTTTTTTTTCTTTTTTTTTTTTTTTAACCCTTCAGGAATAAAAAAAAAAGTTTGCAGAACCAGTTTCCAACTAGACCATATTAAGAAACCAATCCTAGGTTTTTGTATGGCAGACCGTGTTACCCCCACCCCCAGTTACTGGGTCAACAGCACAACATTTTTTTTTAAAATAAATTATTTATAGGACTGTAATGAGTTCATTTTGTGTAAGTTTAAAATTTTCAACCAGCTTTATTGATGACTTCCTTGGAAAAATGGGGGTCAGTGATTTAGAACCGCCCCCTCCTCTCCTTTTTTTTTTTTTAAATGCACCCCTAGGTTTCATCGAGACGTCCATTTGTTTTGCTGCTGCTGAAAACGGAGTCTAGGTAAGGTGCAAGGAGCAGAGAGTTGGGCAATGGGGCGCTTTCCAAGACTGTGCAGAGGAAGGTTTGCAGTCTACCCTTGTGCCAATCAATGATGGCTGTTATGGATGTAGGTCTTCTCCTGAAGGTCATATCTGGATCTCATCTACCTATAACGTTGGCTCTGGTTGCATACGGAGCTGCGCTGACCATTTTGCTTGCCTCACGTTTGCTGATTCTAGCGGATTACTGCAGCAGAGCCGTGATTGCCAACCTGTAGGGAAATTATAACTCCCAGCATGTCACGATAGTGTTTGGTGGGAGTTGCTATTTTACAACAGCTTGACACTTTGGTTACAGAGTAGAGAGCCATCCAGTGATCTGCTAGACTTGGGGGCTACATAGTGACCAAAGATAGCTGTGCAGCTATTGCAACGTGCAAGTTGGCGTGTACCTGCCATTACAAAAGGTCTAGCAAGTTTCATGTAGCTCCAGTCTTGGGTGCAAAGCTACCGCGAAGCAAGCTGTATGCTCTGTATGCAAGTAGATGAGTGGCGCAACAGTGAGCTTGCATTCATACGTCTCATCCAGACGGCGTCCCTTCAAGTGAAGCTCTGTAGGTCGTGTTTGTCACCCAGTTGATGTGTGCCCTCTAAAACGTGGAGCATACAGAGGTACAGTAGGATAGCTGTACGGCTACATCCATGTGATGTAGAATGCTGGTCAATAATTCCTGCATGAAGTGGCCATATTGGATCATGCCCTGTACGGAAAACTGGGAGAGGCTATTTAAAACCTAAAGCTGTTCCTTCCAGGGGTGGTGACAGGGCACCAGCCTCCCCCCCCCCCCCCCCCCTTTCTGAAATATTAAACGTTGTTTTTTTTTATTGCGTTATTTCTTTTTTGCCATACACTTTGTACCGTACAGTATCTATACACTCTACCATGACATGACTACTTGGGGGAATAATTGAAGGTTGGTTGCAATGAGTTTTGTCCTTGTTGCCATAGTTCGCAGCAGTAGCTGATGGCACAGTCCATATCTACAGCTCCATGTGCAGGCGGCCATTTATGCACATACAGTTCATAGATGGCTGACCTAATCCATCAATCCTGCAGGAGAGAGCGTGTTCAATCCTGGACTGGCTGTGATGGTTAACATGATCCATATTGATAACGCGGAGCCCTAGACATACACATGAAGGTCCACGGAAATTTGTCAGGCCTCAGACGGCCATGCTGGTGTCCGTATTATAGCTGCAAATCCTGACCAGACGGAGTCTGTTGCTCAGACATGACCGTATCATAGGTCCTTTGGATAACGATAAGACCTGAGGTTGGAATGGGAATTGAAGTGGTTCTATGGATGCTAAAAGGTGCCCAGATTAGTGCCATCTGCATGAGACCTCTGAGGTGCAGGGCCAAAACAGGAGGTCTGGATATCGGATCTGCCATCTCCTCAGGACACTGGATGTGAGAACACAAGAGGGTGGTGACACTCGGTAAAGCCCCTGCGTAGTGTTACACGTATGTAATCTATGCAATATCATGGGCATCTCCTTGCCTCTTAAAGGGGTTGTGCCACCATTACGTTAGTTTAATATATCTCAGTGTGAAAACAAATTGTTTCGGTCTAAAAAAAAAAAAAGCTCCATTTGTGAGATATTCTCTTTATGTAATTATAACCGCCCCCCTTCCCCCAGCTGTTTAATGTGTATAGTAATGTGCACCTCCAGAGGTGGTTGCCCAGGCTCAGTTGCATCCTTCAACTGCCACGTCTACTGTGTTAGAAGTTGTGACAGTTACTGGGAGATAGCTGCAGTGTAAGGGACATGCCCCCTGAGCTAAAGAGCTGCTCTGGAAAGGACACACCCCTTGAGCTGCAGCAGGAAGCACATGCCCCCGGAGCTGTGACAGGAAGAGCTGCAGCAGAAAGCACATATATGATGTGATTTCCACCTTTTACATCACTCATGGCTGTAACGCCCCAGAGACGGTACCCAAGGGTCTTTGCATGGTATCAAATGTTGCTTTGTGCCATGGAGAACAAGTGACGTTCAGTTCACGGAACATTTTGACCTGCAGTGTTTGGTTTTTTCCTTTATGTCTCTCCTTCGATGTCATTACGTTAGGTCTGTGTCACACTTGGGTTTTGGTTTCGAGATCCGGCAGAGGACCAAAACGGTTCCATTTGAGGTTAACACATCCGGCTGCATCGGTTCCGTTAGGATGCGGTTGTGTTAGATCGAAGCAAACCGTTTCCGGCACTAAAATCATCTGTAAGTCAAAGGGTGACGGATCTGTGTTTTTTCAGATCCGAAGAAAAATAAAAAAAATAATGGAGCTGGCGTCATTGACTTACATCGATTTTGCTGCCAGATCCGGTTTGTTCCATTTCGCAGACCAGTCACAAAATTGCCGCAGCAGTTTTGTGTCCAGTCAAAAAAATAAAATTAAACGGAATGCATCCTGATCAAACTTCTGTTTTAAGTTTGGTGGCCAAAGTTCGGGTTATTGAAGAATCCCGTTATGGAGTCTCCCATCATGGTTCCTAGGGAAAACTGATCTTGGATGGTCATTGCTTACCCCATGGACATTGGTAGCTTGCGATTCAAGTGAATGGTTCTGAGCTGTAATACCAGACCGGGGCCTTTAGACAACAGCGGCGCCGTTTCAGGCAACCCTTGCTAACGGGTATCCCCCCCCCTTTATGGGATATACTGCTGTAGCTGAGGTTTACTGTACTAAGATGCTCCTGCTCTGTACAGTATTAGAATGAAGTTTTATGCGAATCGACTTTGGATGTTTCATCTGAAGTCGATTCGCTCATCCCTATTGGTGCCCATGAGCAAAATCCAGGTGCACATCTTCCTGTTATTCCTTCTCTGTATAGGCTTCACTGCCGCTGACTGTGTGAACGCAGCCTAAGGGCAACCTCCACCCTTTTGATCTTAGCAGGAACCTTCTGCTTTACTTGACCTGTATGGGAGATGGTATTACGTGGCAAGGATCACGCAGACTGGATGTAATCCCATTCTTTTGGTCACAAAATATCCAGCTCAAACACAGACCCCATATTGAAGTAAATGGAAGAAAGCCCAACAGAGAAATTGTGTTCCTTCCTTTCCCGCTGCTTGTTTTTAAATAAAAATTTCAGGGCCCCTTCGCAGATGAGCAAAATTATACGTCATAGGCCTTTTACCCAGATGCAATTTATCTCCTTTTGATTTTCTCGTCCTTTGACGTGCACAAAGATGCCATCAACATTTGCCAAATCCAAGTCCCGCTCTTTCCCCTAATATCCCAAGTAATGTGGACAGACTGACCCCACCAGTCAGTAATATTTCTGTGCAATAAAAGAAAAAAAAAGCAATCAAGGAACCAACTGCTCGCAGCACATAATGTGCCGCGTTTCACATCTCCACAGTGGCTCCGCTATATTTTTATAAACCTAGAATTTACACTTTTTTTTTTTTCTTTCCTTAGTTTTTTTTTTCCCCAGCCCTTTTGGGTCAGGATTAAAAAAAAAAAATAATAATTTCTTATGTTTAGTTTTAAGGTCGGATGCAAAAAAATAAAAACAATTGGCATCTTCAAAAATAAAGTTAAAAAGAAAACGACAGATGGTTTTAAGGGAGGGAAAAAAAAACCTGTTAGAAACAGACCATAAAAGCATTACGAACCAAGCTGCAGGGATCAAGAAGAATAAAACTCATTGATCTCAAAAAGATTTTAAAAAAAATTGTCAAGATTTGTATGGAGTTGTGGTGGATCTAGTTAACACTTAGAGCTTTTTGGTATGTAATGACTATTTGCTATGGACTGATATTAAATGTTTCAAAAGAATGCTCTTACTATTTTATTTTTTATTTTGATCTATATTACGCCGTTTCAGTTACTTTGTATTATTTACCATATTAAAAGTATAAAACTAAAGTCTCCAATATTTATTTTCACTGTTTTTACTAATTATTTAGGGGACACATTTCTTTTATGTGTAGGTTTTTTATATTAGGTTCACTTTTTTTGTTTCGTGATGTCATTGCTCTACCTTCAGCTATTATTTGTATTCCCTTTCTTTCAAGTCAATAAACAGAACGAATAACTGGGTTGAAGTCGTGTTTAAACCCCTCGAATGTGTCCATATTATCATTTTTTGAGGAAGAAAAGAATTTTTTTTAATCACATCACACTATTCACTCCCTAGAACAGGGATCAGCAACCTCCAGCACACTTCAGGTGTTCTGAAACTACAACTCCCAGAATGCTCCATCCTCTTTTATAGGAGTTGCGAGAACAGCCGAGCATGTTTGCATGCTGGGAGTTGTAGTTTCACAGCAGCTGGAGTGCTGAAGGTTGCAGATCCCGGTCCTAGAAAAAGGGGCTCATTATATAGGCAGAAATCTGCAGTTTTCTACTATCAGCTCTTTACATTTGAAAAGGTTTAGAGCAGGTGTGCATAACCTCCGGGGGGGGGGGGGGGGGGGGGGCACCACATGCAGCTCTTGATACCATTCTGCGCAGCCCCCAACCATTTGGTAATACACATGTAAGCAACCAGAAGACATACATATATGTCAGTAGTTAATACCCCTATAACTAACCTGTCATTCATAAAAATAAGGTGCCCAAGGGGATGTAAATGGATCCGAGCTGCCGTTCGTGCCCAGCTTCGCCTTTCCTGACCTCAGCGACGCCTCAATCCTGTGTGACGCCTCCGGCTCTCCCTCCCTCCCCCCTCCTTCCTTCCTTCTGCTCTAACATCTCGCGCGTGCGCACAGGCCTCTGCCTGATGCGCCCGTGCGGACTTCTCTGTTCGGCTTCATGCGCCGACACTTCGCTCAACCTCCTGATGACCTGCACACTCGCTCCATGAAGCCGAACGGAGAAGTCCGCACGGGCGCATCAGGCAGAGGCCTGTGCGCACGCGCGAGATGTTAGAGCAGAAGGAGGAGGAGGGAGGGAGAGCCGGAGGCGTCTCACAGGATTATGAGGCGGCGCTGAGGTCGAGAAAGGCGGAGCTGGGCACCAACAGCGGCGGGTGTGGGTGGCAGCTTGGATCCATTTACATCCCCTTGGGCACCTTATTTTTATGAATGACAGGTTAGTAATAGTGTTTTTTAGGCAAAATGAGCCTACAGATTACATTTATAAGACCACATTAGGAATCAGTAAAGCTCCCTGAACATAACCATATTTTTATCTGGAGGGGGTAAAAACTGGTGACCGAATCCCTTTAAAGCTCATGCATACAGCTGTGGCAGGTTTTTCGGATCCACAAAATGCTGAAAGTGGCTGCAGACCTTTTTTGGGGTAGGCTGTCCACATCTTTTGTGGCCCCATTGAGATGGATGGTCCTGCATCTGATCCGCAAAAAAAAAAAAAAATGAGGATCAGATGTGGACTTAAACCACAGTCATGTGCATGAGCGCATAGTAGTAAGACTGGAGGAAGATCTGACCAGTTTATTTACAGGCACTCAACCCATCATTTGTTGCATCTTATGTTGTCTGCACGACTGAAAGACTCCAGTTAGGAGCGGAAGTAGATTTAAGTTACAATTTATGCCACTTTTCCAGTGTACATTGTAAACAATTGGATTTTTTTTATACTCACCGTAAAATCCTTTTCTTGGAGTAGGCATTGAGGGACACAGCACCATGGGTATATGGCCAGCTGCCACTAGGATTATTATTTTTTTAAGTGGCAAGAAAGGTAAATGTTTTGCTTGCATTATAACGACCAACAGCTATTATATGTCAGAGCTGCACTCACTGCGTACATACATTACATATCCTGTACTGATCCTGAGTTACATCCTGTATTATACTCCAGAGCTGCACTCACTATGTAAAGGCTTCAGTGCTCAGTCCAACACTCCCTAATTGAAAGCACAGGGCTTATTTTTGGCGATCGGTGGGCTGTATCCTTTGACAAGCAAAATTGTGAATTCAGCTCTGAAGTATAACAAAGGATCAGCACATTTTTATTGCCCCTAATAGCCAAAACCACTAACGCTTTTATTCTTCGTCCTTTCAGCTTCCACCAGATCTCAATGGGAGGCAGCGCTGAGGATCACGTATTTTGGGCTTATAACCGTGGCCATAAGCCACTGCTCCGCGATCCTCAGTGCTGCCTCCCATTGAGATGTATGGGAGGCTGAAAGGACTCCGCTGTTAGCGGGTTTTCAGTACGGAAATTGCAGGGGAAAAAAAAAAAATATCAAAACAGAAGTTTCTGCAGCAAATCTCCCAGGTGTGAACATACCCTAATGGTGGGGTCCGCTCAGAAAACATTGATCACTCGACACACTGAAATGCAGGTCCCACGGACAGATCAACTTTAATGGAAAGCAACGATCGTAAAGTACAAATTCACCCTAAGAACCCCGAAAACTACCAACAACATCCTCTCCAAAGAAAGAAGTAGTTTACAAAGTGCAGCATTGCTCTATTGCTTTACCAGCTGTCCATAGTGCTCGCCAACTGGTGGCTCTCCAGCTGCTGCAACGACTACAACTCTCAGTAAGCGCCGACAGCCTAAGGCATGCTGGGAGTTGCAGTTTTGCTGGAGAACGCCAGGTTGGACTAAAGCTGTGTAAACATCTCTGGGACCTTCATGACACTTCCCAGCTAGTGCAGCCTAAAAACTGGACCCCCCTGGATGCTGGTGCATCATGTATTTCAGTGCTCCAGAATAAAAATGGCGACAACGGGACACACAAGAGGCCATCATGGATACATAAAAAAAAACATTGCGATACACACACAAAAGGCAGAGGTCCAAAGCAACCAGTCACATCACGTCTCATATCCCGAGGAAATAAAAGCTGTACTCCGATTGGTTACTTTGGGAAACAGCTCCACCCACCCCCCCCTTTTTTTTTTTTTTTTTAAATACATGAGGCCCATTGAATTCTCACATCCCAAATCAGAGCCTGAGAAAAAAACACAAGCGACTTGATTTTCTTTTCTTTTTTTTCCTTTTTTAAAATATTTTTATGTTAAAAAAATACAACAAAAAAAATTATGGAGTTCAAATATGAAAAAAGGAAAAAAAAAAAATACTCTGCACGAAACCACGTGCAACAATCTCCTCGTCTTTACTTGTTCCTTTTGGCTCATCCCCCGTTTAAAAGGTCCGCTGCTTGTTGCCGTGCCGATGGATCTCAGTTGTTGATTAGGGCCAAAATCATGCTGGAAAGACAAATAATGCAAGTTGGTGAACACTTCATGTCCAGCGGAGCAGGTTTATGCGGTCATACGCGCAGGACGTGTTCCATCACATACTGACCAAAGGAGGATCGGATCCCAGAAGAAGAAAGCAGTAAATTGATTCCTCCTGCTGGGATTCATGCCGTCTTCTAGCACCAAAAACCCCCACAACAAGCTGACATCTCCTAATTTCTGCAGCTCATTTTTACAATTAAGCTTTGCCGTGTAGACTGGGACAGAGTCATCTCGGCACTAGACGGTAGGATTTAGGCCATGTCCACGTGTGACTGAATAAGCTGCTGTATTTTTGTGCAGCACATCGGCAGTATTGTACAGTACCAGCAAACAGCGTGAGATTTTAAGAACACTGCTTACAAAAAACACGTAGCATAAATTGACCTGCCGTGCAGATTTGAGATCTGAAACGTCAATTTATGCTGCAGATCTCACTGTTTGCAATGGACACTTTGCGGGGGTCACAGTGACTGATTAGATGTGGATTTGTCGTCACCGGTGTACAGTACCAGCAAAGTGGATGAGAATCTCAGAATTTCATTTCTCCCTCCATTTACTGTTATAGGCATTCCCCCAAAAAATAGCCAAATGCGCTCGCTCTGATGTTTTTGGAACGCCCATAGCAGTGAATGACGAGCACATCATGCACGGTGTGGTCTTCTTCGTTTTGCGGTGGGACCTGCAGCTGACACTGATGGCATCAATGTATGAGAGGGGAACACCCCTTTAATGACATCTTTACAGCTGGAGGTTTAGATAAGGCAGCGTAGTAACACGTTATACTATACACAGCTCCCCTGCCCCGAGGGGCTGTACGTCATCCCTTCCTGGAGACCATATTAGTCTACTGGACATCCTTCTCTCCATTGACTCCCACCTCCCACTTCATAGCAGAAGCTATAAAGTCGACAAAATGGGAAAAAAGCGCATGTCCAAAATATGGCTGCCCACGAAAATTATATATATATCTAATCATTAATACGCAACACATCAGACTGTGCAGACTACCGACCTGTACAGGTAGATGAAGAAACACAGTAGATGAAATCCCTAGCTTGATCATGGCCTCTTTCATGTGAGACTTGAGTTGTCCCCGGTTGTGGATCTCAGTCGGATCAAAGACCCCCAAATTTCCACTTGGCACCATAATAAAACTGTATGACAAAAAGGAAGGGGGGTGGGGGGGGGTAGGGGGTGTCAGAAAAGCTTTCGTCAAAGTAGAAGCAAATCCACCTAATCCATGTTAATTTAATTTGATACGGTCGAAATGCTGTGATGATTAACCCCCTAACGACAATTAAGTAAGTGTGCATCACTGATCGCCAGTATACGTATATCAGTCGCCGAGCTCACTCCACATCAGCCAGGAGGGGAGATAACCAATCCTGTCCATTTCAAAAAGGTCACTTTATCCCATGCAGAGAGTTTCCAAATGCAAGATTTTTCCATCCCACCTCAAAAATTGTCCAGTCTTATATGTACCACCAATAAAACCAAGGCCTCATGCACACGACCGTACGCCCTCTGAGATATACGGTCCGTGAGCGGCATTGATCGTGCGCACGGAAGTTCACGGCATCATAAATTACAATGATGCTGTGCACGTCGGGCCGCCCATATGATCTTATGAGTGCGGGACAATAGCCTCGCGGGCGGCCCAACGTGCACAGCGTCATTACAATCTATGATGCCGTTGTACTTCCGTGCGTACGATCAATGCCGCTCACGCACACCATGTCTCAGGGGGCATACAGTCGTGTGTAAGGACCCTAAATCTTACTCTACAAAAAGAGCCATCACATCACTGCATGGACAGAAATAAATAAATATATATATATATATTCACTTTTTAACCCCTCCAGCCCCATGCCTTTGCAGGACAAGCTGTACTTTCTAATGGCACCATTTAATATTGGAAAGGATGTAGTGGGAAGCTGGGAAAAGAAAGTTCCAAAAGTGGTGGCAGAACCGCGCAGTTTTTAGGGTTGCGTTTTTACGGCCTTCTCTGTGCAGTAGAACTGGAATTTGGCGCAGTGTATCAGAAAAATAAAATGTAAGGCTATAGTCATAGGGCTGACCATCTGAACACAGTAGATAACTCACCGGTAGATGTTCCACACCGCTACAGGTAGATTCAGGAGGAAGATGAACCAGTGCAAGGACACGAGCATTAACACAGACACCAACGTGTGACCGATGAGCTCCGGCACCACCCACTGCAAGGACAAGAGGGTCAATGTGAATGCGACACAGGAATAAAAAACACATGCCACCATTCCCTAACAAAGACAAACTCCCTTTGCTCCCCACTGGCCACAAACGGGTGGAAAAACGACTACAAACAGTTTTCCAAAAGACTACAGAGTCCCGTTTCATTTTTACCTCTATTCTTGTCTTAAAACTTAAAGAGGTTTTCCACAGGTCAGGTCATCAGTATGAGATCGGCAGGGGTAACACTCCCGGCACCCCTGCTGACCAGACGTCTGAGGCAGCCGCAGCACTCACCGGATCTCCAGTGAGCGCCGCAGCCGCCCCGCAGCTTACCAGGCACAGCGCCGTACATTGTATAGGGGTTGTGCTCGGTATTGCAGCTCAGCCCATCTGTCACATGTCCTACTCTTGTCCATTTTGCGAATAAGGATAGGCATTGACACTAGGGATGAGCGAATCAACTTACGGATGAAACATCCGAAATTGATTAGCATAACATTTTGTTCCAATACTGTATGGAGCAGGAGTTCCGTACAGTATTAGAATGTATTGTCTCCGATGAGCCAAAGATATTGCTTCACCAAGCCTCGCAAGACTTCGCGTAATAACTTCATAAATTAATTTTTACTGTAAAAAAAATCTCCCGAACTCTGGTTCGGTTCCAAGGTACCACTTACAGTACAAATTTATGAAGTTATTACCCGAAGCAATAGCTTCGGCTCATCCAAGCTCCTGCTCCGTACAGTATTGGAACAAAGTTTTATGCGAATCGACTTCGGATGTTGCATCTGAAGTAGATTCGCTCATCCCTAATTGTTACAATGGATCCGCAAAAAAAAATAAAAAAAATCACGGAATCAACTCAGGCGTCATACGTATTTTTTGGGGATCTGCAGTTTGCAGACTGCAAAATATATACGTCATGTGAAGGAGGCCTAAACATGGGGGGGGGGGGGTGTTTGTTGTATTTATAAGAACAGCCGCTCATCTGGCGCATTCAGTGAGATCAATGAGTGAAGCCAGCGAGCTGAGGACGCTGTGCTCCACGCCTATGCTACAGGCCAGGGATCAGCAACCTCCGGCACTCCAGCTGTGGTGAAACTACGCCCCCCAACATGCACACTTGCTTGGCTGTTCTCGGAAGTCCCATAGATGTTAATGAAGCATGCTGGGAGCTGTAGTTTCACAGCAGCTGTAGTGGCGGAGGTTGCTGACCCCTGTTACAGACGGACTCACTGACCCCACTTCATCAGGATTGCCGTTATAAGTGATAAGTGCAGGTTACGCAGATGGATTTCACATACCGAAGCTGGTAAAGCTCTAGGTATCAGCGCGAGATTAACAATCCGTAGAGCTCAGGGCCGCACCTCTCCTTCCTACTGCAAAACTTAGTCAGGAAGCAGTCGGCTGTGACCGCGCCGCCTGAGACCTGGTGCAAGAGATCACTATGACGTTATTGTGACCCCTTACGCCATTCTACTGCCTCATAAGCTTTGGGCCGAGACTGCCTCCCCCATAGGACGTAGGTCAGATGCCCATCTCACCTCATGGCAGATGCGGCCCTGACAGCGCCGATTAGGACTTTAAAACAACTAGTAAGGGTCCATTCACACGTCCGCAACTGTTTTGCGGATCAGCAAAACACAGACACCGGCTATGAGCGTTCCGCATTTTGCCCTTTTTGCAGAAATGCCTTTTTGTTTGTGGCCGCGGACAAGAATAGGACAAGCTCAATTTTTTTGCGGGGCCGAGGAACGGAAGTGCAGATGCGGACAGGCCCCAATAAAATAAATGGGTCCGCCCCTGTTCCACAAAATTGCGGACCCATTATGTAGATGTGTAAATGGACCCTTAATCTGCTGAATGCAGAACCCAGCAACCAGTATATATCTGCAGACGCCAGAAGGGACAACCTGTGAAAGAAAGGACAGATAGTGACCTGAGCGGAGGAAAGAAAGAAAACCCACCGAAGATTGAAAAACCAGGAGGTTTGAATGGAGTAAGAGCAGAACTCGGGACACTGGGATGGGGGAGAAGGAGTAACCAACTACCCCGACAGGCACCTGCCGAATGGAAGGGGCCAAACATGATTTTCCAGCCGCATTTGAGTCACTTATGAACCCAGCCTAAAAGGATTGAGACGGTCTAGACCACGGGGAAGAACGCACCCTCCATTGGGGTGAATTGTCGGCAAGAACCAGCCCCACTGGACGAACGATCTGAAACATGGAAGGAAGGAAAGTCCAGTGAGAACACCGGGGAGAACGGATACTGTATGGGACCTCTGCTTGCAATGCCGGCGTCAGATGCTGGATGGACGTGGCCTCTAACAAGGGCTCAACTAGACTGGGGCCCCTTCACACCACCGTATGTTGTTTGCTGTCTGCAAAATGCAGATCCATTGTTCCGCAAAAAAATCTAAAGACTATTCCTCGATACTTCCACATCTGTTCTGCATGTCTGCAAAATGCAGAAGGTATGTTTGTGTGTCTTCCGTTTTTTGGCAGATCCTCAAAAAATATGGAAAGTATCATGTTTAATAAAGATTCAAAAGGTGACATTAAAAGTTTAAAAACACGGATTGTCAAGACACGGAACGCCTTCTGTGTGGAATCCTCATTTCTGCTGAACCATAGACTGGAATGGGGCTGCATTTTGCGGACACGTATAGGACAAGTTCTCTCTTTTAGGCCTCGTGCCCACAAGCGTGCCGTTTTTTTGCGGTCCGCAAACCACGCATCCGCAAAAAACGGAAGGCTCCCGTGTTGCCTTCCGCAATTTGCAGAACGGAACGGGGGCCGGCAATATAAATGCCTATTCTTGTCCGCAAAGCGCAGGACAAGAATAGGACATGTTATATTTTTTTTGCGGGCCCGCAGAACGGAGCCACGGATGCGGACAGCACACGAATGGGTCCACATCCGAACCGTCAAAACGGCGGCTGGGATGCGGACCCAAACAACGGTCGTGTGCATGAGGCCTTATGTGGACATATGGAAGTGGATAGCACACTGTATGCTATGCGTGGATTTTGCAGTCCCATAGAAATGAATTGGACTGCAAGGTTGTGTGAATAGCCCCCAATACTGAGTGAAAAAATACGCTTGACCAGTAAAGTGAAGACAAACTATAGCTCCTCCGATAGAGGGGGGGGGGGGGGGGGATGCTAATATAGGTAAGGACTGGCAGATACTGCCTGAAGAGAACTGAACAAGTCCATAAAACGAGGACAGAACGGACTGTCTGCGAAACGCGCCAGCGCCACACAGGTCGGTCACATCGAGCATCCAGCACTTCTCAGACAGACAGCAGAGCTGCATCCGACTTACAGCGTCGTGTATATACAGCATTCGGAGGTAGTGAGAATACTGCACCTGGTACAGCGTTCAGCGCAATACTACACAAACTGAGGGGAGCCATGGCAGTGCCCAGTACATTCAGAACGGCGCTGGATACTCCACCCTGAATGGAGCGCATTAAAACTGTCAGCGCAAGTCCCCAATCTCCTGAAGGGAGAAGGCACACCAGGTACGGCCGCAACCAGAATCGCAATCGCTCCACCTGCGGAGGGCGGTAATGCAGCGGTCTGGTACATGATTAAACTGTACAGGATGTGACTGCGCGGCGCAGGACGGGGCAGGCTAGGAGATCTAGCGACGGCACAATCACTCCACCTAGAGAGGCATGCGGCTGTTCGATGACTGACGAGCTGCGCAGGCGGGTGCATGCCAGTACTGAATAGGCTTGACAATGGAAGGCGGCTGTCAAATGCAGCATTAAGGGCTCTTTCACACCTGCGTTCTTTTCTTCCGGCATAGAGTTCCGTCGTCGGGGCTCTATGCCGGAAGAATCCTGATCAGTTTTATCCTAATGCATTCTGAATGGAGAGAAATCCGTTCAGGATGCATCAGGATGTCTTCAGTTCCGGACCGGACCGGACCGTTTTTTTGGCCGGAGAAAATACTGCAGCATGCTGCGCTTTTTGCTCCGGCCAAAAATCCTGAAGACTTGCCGCAAGGCCGGATCCGGAATTAATGCCCATTGAAAGGCATTGTTCCGGATCCGGCCTTAAGCTAAAGTCCTGGCAGCCCTGGTAAAGTGTAGCGGGGAGCGGGGGAGCAGCATACTTACCTGTCCGTGCGGCTCCCGGGGCGCTCCAGAGTGACGTCAGGGCGCCCCAAGCGCATGGATCACGTGATCGCATGGCACGTCATCCATGGGGGCACTCTGACGTCACTCTGGAGCGCCCCGGGAGCCGCGTGGACTGTAAGTATACCGCTCCCCCGCTCCTACTATGGCAACCAGGACTTTAATAGCGTCCTGGCTGCCATAGTAACACTGAACGCATTTTGAAGACTGATCCGTCTTCAAATGCTTTCGGTTCACTTGCGTTTTTCCGGATCCGGCGTGCAATTCCGGCAAGTGGAGTACACGCCGGATCCGGACAACGCAAGTGTAAAAGAGGCCTTAGCAACAGCACAAGCTGGAGATGATCAGGCCTAGAGCCCCCCCCCCCCCCCCCAGTTATGTGAAGTTCCTTGGGGTTCAAGGTCATGTTAATTGGACCGGCGGGGGTCCCAGCAGTAGGATCCCGCACCAATCTAATAGTCCTGTTGACAGGGGGATAAGTTCACAGAACCGGAATACTTATTTTAACTTTTAAGACTAAGGCCTCATGCACACGACCATTGTTGTGTTCCATTCCGCAAAATGGGGTTCCGTGATCCGTTTATGTTTCTTTGTGTCTTCCTTTATTTTTAGAAGATCTCCAGACATGAAGCAAAGTAAAAAAAAAATCTAAGTCAAGTTTGCCATGCAAATGATAGGAAAAACAATGGACGACAATCTGTGTGCCTCCGCGTTTTTTCGCGGTCCCATTGACTTGAATGGGTCCACGAACCGTTTTCCGTGAAAAAAAATAAGACAGGTTATATTTTTTGGAAGGACTGAAACCACGGACGGCGGATGACAAACGGTGCATTAGCCGAGTTTTCAACGGACCCATCGAAAGTAAATGGGTCCGCAGAAAATCACGAAAAACTGAACAACGGACACGGAATGAAACAACGGTCGTGTGCATGAGGCCTAAGGATCACGAGAAAAATGATAATGGTTAAAGGTTCCCACTAGGGATCTCATGTGCAGAACTACCACAACGCCTAGCACATGGATGGTGGGAGTTGTAGTTTCACAACAGCAGCCACCGATTGAGC
The DNA here is from genome assembly GCF_014858855.1 of Bufo gargarizans. NCBI lineage: Eukaryota > Metazoa > Chordata > Amphibia > Anura > Bufonidae > Bufo > Bufo gargarizans. The sequence goes on from NC_058083.1 coordinate 520,457,029, forward strand.
ACCAGGTGTTCTATCCCAACACGGGCCGTCTCTCTCAAAGTGATGTACCCATATCATACAGTGCAACCATCTTATGACTGATAAGGGGTCAGACCTTTGGGACCCCCACCAATCCAGAGAATCATGGGGCCACAGCTGGTCACAAAGGAAAATGGGTCATTACAATAAACTGTTCCTGGTCAGGCGATGGCCGCCACAGGAGCAAGACTCCTTATAGTACAGTCATCAGAGCGCTGATTTGCAATGACCCATTACCTCCTCTGTGGCCCCTACACAGCAGAGTCCCCTGTCCATGTGCCGGGCAGCAGTGACAATGGGGTACACGGAACATGACCAGTGACCGGCTTGCATGCAGCATGTTATAACAATTCTGGAGCATTTACTCTTCCATGTTATGCTGTTCCTCTATTATTCCTACTACTAGAAGTTGCCTAATGAATTACCAGCAGTTTGCAATGAGTTTGGTATTACCAGTCAGGGGTATGTCCCTGCCCAGTCTGACACTATTAAATCAGTGCTGCTAGTGTCAGACGGTGCAGGGACACCCCCCTTCCCCAACTGGTAACACCCATCCTGGACCTCTGTTGCAAACTGTCAGTAATTCACTCGTAACTTCTAGTTGGAATAGTAGAGGGATGGCACATCATAGAGTTATGAGAATAGATGCTCTAGAATGGTTATTACATGGGGAAAGCAGGGAGTTAGTAAAACAGATGTCAGGAGAGGTCCTCTTTATGATGTTTTCTGGTCTGGTCATTAACAAGTTAAACAAGGGGTCATCACCCAGATAAAAGGATGAAGAAGAAGAAGAAGATCACGTGACAAACCTTATTCAGCTTGGAGCAGCAGGAGCGGGCGTTGATGTAGTCACATTCTAAGTCGGAGAGCGTGATTATCTGGCGCCCAGCGATAAGGACGATATTATATGGCATCAGGTATGACGGAAACCTCAGAACGTGCAAAGTACAGACACACGGGACACGCCGGACGTGACCGCCATAATAGAGGAGATCAATCACTGCAGAGAGATATACAGACCCCAGAGAGTCAAACCAAGGGGCAACATCAGTCACGTAATGTCCCCAAATATACTGTGATCAGCCTTAGAGGATCTGTCGGCTCTGCTGTGTGGTGTAGTATAGAGGATCTGTCGGCTCTGCTGTGCGGTGTAGTATAGAGGATCTGTCGGCTCTGCTGTGCGGTGTAGTATAGAGGATCTGTCGGCTCTGCTGTGCGGTGTAGTATAGAGGATCTGTCGGCTCTGCTGTGCGGTGTAGTATAGAGGATCTGTCGGCTCTGCTGTGCGGTGTAGTATAGAGGATCTGTCGGCTCTGCTGTGCGGTGTAGTATAGAGGATCTGTCGGCTCTGCTGTGCGGTGTAGTATAGAGGATCTGTCGGCTCTGCTGTGCGGTGTAGTATAGAGGATCTGTCAGCTCTCCTGTGTGGTGTAGTATAGAGGATCTGTCAGCTCTGCTGTGTGGTGTAGTATAGAGGATCTGTCAGCTCTGCTGTGTGGTGTAGTATAGAGGATCTGTCAGCTCTCCTGTGTGGTGTAGTATAGAGGATCTGTCAGCTCTCCTGTGTGGTGTAGTATAGAGGATCTGTCAGCTCTCCTGTGTGGTGTAGTATAGAGGATCTGTCGGCTCTCCTGTGCGGTGTAGTATAGAGGATCTCTCAGCTCTCCTGTGTGGTGTAGTATAGAGGATCTGTCGGCTCTGCTGTGCGGTGTAGTATAGAGGATCTGTCAGCTCTCCTGTGTGGTGTAGTATAGAGGATCTGTCAGCTCTCCTGTGTGGTGTAGTATAGAGGATCTGTCGGCTCTCCTGTGTGGTGTAGCATAGAGGATCTGTCGGCTCTGCTGTGTGGTGTAGTATAGAGGATCTGTCAGTATAGATAATGGAGATCAGCGGCACTCAGGTGACACTTTCTGGTATCTTACGTCTGGTCACCGTTCCTCTACGATATACACAGTGCCAACATTACAATCTCATATTGCTCAATCCTACATTCTCTCAGCAGATACGTGGTGCCATGTCATGCCTCTGCCTTATCCATACACTGACAGCAAGCATGGATTTTACACACCCTCCACAGTCTTCTCAATGAGGTGATGATTGGCAAACACGGTCACTTAACATTACCATGATTATGTGTATATATACACACATTGTATACACACACTTAACCCCTTAGATGCCATGGTCAATTGCAACACCACACCTGGGACCTGAACAGCTCCCCCACACTGAGATTGAGGGCACCATCCAGATGCTATTGCAGCCTCAGGAGGCTCGGAGGTCCGCCGCAGCAATGCTCTGGAAACAGACTGCAATATATATCATTACAATCTATGGGAGAAACAATCAGACTATTGAATGTTAAAGTCCCTTAGAGAGACTTAAAGGAAACCTGTCACCAGGATTTTGGCCATAGAGCTGGGGACATAGGCTGCTAGATGGCCGCTAGCACATCCGCAATACCCAGTCCCCATAGCTCTGTGTGCTTTTATTGTGTTAAAAAACTGTTTTGATCCATATGCAAATGAACCTCATATGTGTCCTGTATCCAGGGGTGAGTCCAGCGGAAAGGAGCCCAGCACCGCCCCCCGTCCTCCGAATCTCCTCCTTGCTGGCTGACGTCACAGAGCTGGAGCACATGCGTAGTGTCGGCATCATGTTCATTCCCTGTGCTGGCATCAGCACAGGGAATGAACATGATGCCGACACTGCGCATGCACTAGCTTGCGAGATTTCGGCGCTCCAGCTCTGTGACGTCAGCCAGCAAGGAGGAGATTCGGCGGATGCTGGGCTCCTTTCCGCTGGACTCATCTCCGGATACAGGACACGTATCAGGTTATTTGCATATGGATCAAAACGTTTTTTTTTAACACAATAAAAGCACACAGAGCTATGGGGACTGGGTACTGCAGATGTGCTAGCGGCCATCTAGCAGCCCATGTCCCCAGCTCTATGGCCAAAATCCTGGTGACAGGTTCCCTTAAAAAGCGGGGAGAGAAAAAAAAAAAAAAGATATATATATATATATATATATATATATATATATATATATATTTTTTTTTTCCCCTCCAAGTCATCCCCTTTCTCCTCAATATTAAAATAAAAAAAAATCATTAAAATCTAAAAGATATTTATGCTATGACAGTAAAAAAAAAAAAATTTACATTGCCTCCTAGGGGAAAAAAAAATAAAAAATGAATATAGAGGGACATAAAAGTCCTTCATGCTGCAAAATAAAATAAAAAAATAAGTATTAAAATTCATGAAAAACTATATAAATATGACTTTGCTCCCTTTATTCTTCATCCCCAACACCCCCTCGTTTACGCTCAGTCTCGTGCGCGGCTGGTAGTTTTCAGACCAACGTGGGACGCTTTTCGTATGGTCATGTGATCTAGACCGATCCAACCTTGTGGTTCTTGTGCTCGTGACTGTATGAATTGCTGCCGCTACCTATTAGAGCTTGAAGACAATATTTTTTTTATTATTATTATTATTTTTTTTTTTAAGTACCGCTGTGATCGTAGTGACCCGGAAAATTAGAACAGGCCTATTTTACCACACAGGAAACACCGTGCCAACAAAACCCATAACACTGTGGCGGGATGGATCACTTTTTCCAATTCCACCCATTTGGATTATTTTCCCGCTACATCACATACACTATTAGAAAACCCTCACACGGCTATGTGAATGGAAAAATAAGAAAGTTATGGCTCCTGGGGGGGGAATGAAAACGCAAAAACTAAAAAATGTCTTGGTGCTTCATGGGTTAAGCATTACTTGGGTGAATGGAGGCTGACACAAGAGCCGCTCACACCTGTGGGCAGGATACACCCCTTCCAATGCCAACCTCGCTGTACCCCCCAGAACACCACACACAGAGGAAGGATACAAAGTACACCGCCAGGAAGATGAGGGCGCAGCAATCAATCAGGGAGAAGATGAACAGAGCGGCCTCCATTTTGCCGCCGCCGCCGCCTGCGCCGACCTTTCACTAATGACCAATCCGCCGCGCCCCTGGGCGGAACACGTGACACCCAACCCGCCGCGCTGCGCGCTGGGAGACGTAGTCTTTATGCGATAATGAAACGCCTTATATGGCATGGTGGCGCTATGAACCACGGGAACTGTAGTCCTATTGTATCACGTGAACAAAAAAAAAAAAAAGGTAATTTGTGCGGATAAACAATGCAGCTTTCCAGGACCTTACTGACGTCATGGTCACGTGACCAGATGCTGACTAAGGCGCGATGGAATGTTACGAGCATGTGATCGTTACGTCATCACACATGACCCAGATTTTTAACGTTGTGAATGACTGCCCACTACTGTGGCTAGGGAATGAGGGAGTTTTGGAAGCATAAGGTGACAGTGTTTGATAATGTAGTGTGAGCATTACCCCTCCCCCCAATCTGTAGCGTCATCCCTTACACAAAAGCATAGCCTTTCATGGTTACACTATAGCTATATGCAGCCACCACTAGGGGGCGCTCACTGCGCACAGATCCATACAGCTTCTATACAAGTCAATGGGAGCCCTATGGATTCTATAGCAGAAGCAGCAATGGAGAGTCCAACAGCAAATCCAAGATGGCGTCTCCCAGGATGACCAGTCGTCGGCCGCTTTCTGCCGTATATGGAATATTAAAACATAAGTACATGCGTCCAAAGCCACACCTGGCGGACACTTTCAGCTACTGTGAAGTGAAGGATGCGGCGGGGAGGTGGCCATGTATGCAAATCATGTGACCGCTGCCATTATGGCTGCCACGGTCTGTGTATACACCCTTGGGCAGCGAGGGGGCCTCTATGGAAATGCTGGTAGCACCAAAAGCCCATTTTAGCATTTATGTCAGTGTATGGCATTTGTGAGTGCCACAGCCTCCTCACAGCTCGCCAAGCACAGCGCCAAACATTATACAGTGGAGGTATTTGGTATTGCAGCTCAACCTCATTCACTAGAAATAAATAAAATCTACACACAACACAGATCCCAAACCCAAACTTCTGCGAAGAAGTCCCGGTTTGGGTCTGGGTACCTAACATGTCAATTTTTCTCACGCGCGTGCAAAACGCATTAAACCGCTTTGCACTCGTGCGGAAAAATCACGCATTTTCCCGCAACGCACACGCATCTTGTCCGGCCCTTACACGCAACGCCCGTGTGAATGAGGCCTTATACTTACCTCCATCAGGCTGGCAGCGATGCGATGCAGGCATCTTCCGGCCTGTGTCCCGTGCTGTACGGCTCAGGCGGCCCGATGACGTGCCTGCCGCCTATCAGAGGAACGGGGAAGGGACACAGCCTCTCCCTCCCCTGCCCGCAGCACTTCCATCTGTAATGCTGTCCTGAGGACGGCGATACAGATGACTATGGAGATGAGCGCTTCTACAATGGAAGCCATTGAGAGAGTCCAGTGTTCCCTGCTGTGTCCAGGCGCCTGCAGGAATTGGACAGCAGCGGAGACCCGGGCACCGCCAGAATCAAGGAGGGGATAGGGGAGTATAGACAGTTTGCATTTATTAACCCTTTCATGGCCACCCGGTCTTTTTCTACGGAAACACTGGGCATGGAGATACACGGGACGCGCACTTGGCAGTACAGTTTCCACGGCAACCGCGCAGCGCCCAAGAGTGTAATGTTCTAATCCTATGCGTGAGACCTTTTAGGGGGGGAAGGGGTACATGGTCGCTTCTGTAACTCCGCCGCCTATGTTTCGCCACGCAAAATAACGTCACATTGAACGCAAATCACTGAGTAAAAAAAGAAAGAAAGAAATCCATGCAGGATCTCTGCGGCCATTAATTAAAGTCGTGCACCACTTAATACAATCCACGCAGAGTGCTCCCATAAGGTGGAAGAAGGAGCTCAAAGAATCCCATCAGGTCGGGATTTTCAATGCTAAAGTCTCCCTGCCACCCAGGAGGAGAAGGAGCCCCTACACAGGAACAAGCTGACAGAGAAGAGTCACGTGACGCTACGTCATCATCCCAGCCCGGAACCTTGATAGGACCCTTGTCCAAGTCACGTGTCGTAGAGCTGTCATGTGACTGCCTCTGGCTTCTTTTATTTATTTAGTTTTAAATAACGCGCCGGGTCTAGCCGCATCTATAGTATTGAGAACCCCGGTCACTGGGAAAATGTCACGCTATGTGAAATGTGCTCCTCCCTGTGGACAGGCAGTTGCCTAGACACCTATGTGAAAAGACACCATCTGATAGCCGGTGTGTGACGCAGGCATCGCTGAAGGCAGCTCCGTGTTAGGCCCCCCGGCTCACATGTGAGTTAGGAGCAGTGGACATGAAGATTCGTCCTATGTCTCCGGGAATAGACAGGAGGCTGAAGCAGCGGCTGTCGCAGGTAATGGAGCCTATGCGGATCCGGGGGTCCTCTAATCCTCTGCGCTGCTGTGGTAGTCGCCCAGGCTGATGACGTTTTCCCAAGTCTCGCACACAATAGAATGTTAAAATAAGGCTGTGAGGAAATGTTAGATAGAACTACAAGTCCCAGCATGCACTTTCAGAGTCACATGATGAGACCTGATAAATGTCATACCTGTGTCCAGGAGCAGTACTCAGTGATAACATATTGTGTAAGGCAGTCTGACATGCACTGTCTGCCTTCCTAGCAGAGGCATCCACACTCTTCCTCCACCATGCTTTACACGGCAGCTCTGCTTGTACCGATTAGTTGTTGTGTATAAGCCCAAGCTCGTTAGGAAGTCAGTACACAGAATATTTGTTACACATCGCTGAACCACAAGTGAGAGGATCATCTATGAGCATACAAACAGGGGGGAACTGAGCTGTCAGCCTAAAACAGTTCTCCTTAAACTGGTACCCCCTTTGGGTGGGCAACCAATTGGTATTGATAGCTGCAGAGGTCCAGGATCCACACAGGAGGCCTCTATTATGAACGAGATGCCATAAATGGTTAGGTAGATGCTAAGGGCTTCTTTTATACCCCATCTTTCAAGACTGGCATCCAGCTGGAAAGGACAGCACTCACTGTAAACATCGTGGAGTGCTGGTAATGAAGGCTGCCCTGGAGTTCTTCATGTTTCTTCTTCCAGAGCTGAACTAACCCTCAGAGCAGCACTCCACTACCTTTTATTAGTAGGCTGGCCCCTCTGCCTCCATGCCGCCTGGCCCCTCTGCCTCCATGCCGCCTGGCCCCTCTGCCTCCATGCCGCCTGGCCTCAGTTTTTTATTTTTATTTTTTGCAGTATCTGAGCAGTAACAGATGTGGCGGGTACGTGGACCTTGCTGCCGTTGCTGCCGACCTGCAGAAAACCTTCAGGTAACATACGTGGTCGTTATCCCATTATGCAGGGATCAATAACCTCCTGCACTGCAGCTGTTCTGAAACTACAACTCCCACAATCCTCCTTTCACTTCTGTGAAAGTTACAAGAACAGCAGAGGAAGTGTGCATGCTGGGAGTTATAGTTTCGCAGCAGCTGGAGCTCCCTGCTGTGTGCCATGCTATGCCTTTAAAGTGTGGCTCCGGTGAGTGGGCACTCTGGTCGTCTGATAGGGATCATGTGATGCAGCTGGACTCCTGTTTCTGCTCTGTGGAGTGCGTGTCATGTGATCCTTTTGAGAGCTACTGGCTGAGAGGCATCATGTGATGCCACAGAAACCGTAGTAATGACTTGTAGGGGTCTACAGGGCTGCACAGAGCGTCAACCAATCAGAGCTCAGCTTTCATTTTTCCAGTACCATTTGAGAAATGAAAGCTGAGCTCTGATTGGTTGATATGGGCAATGAAGACCTTCTTACTGTTAGACAGCTTTTATATTTGCAAAACTGTCTTGAAATGAAAGCTGAGCTCTGATTGGTTGCTGTAGGCAGTAAGGAAAGGACAGACTTGCTGTTTTTCACAGTTTTGCTAAATGCGGCCCTTAGCGCTGTGAGAGGCGATCTCCGGCAGTCCCATAGAGCTGAATAGAGCCTCCGCCCCGCATGTCCGCACTACATTCAATTAGAAGGACACACGACCTCCATTCTCGCAATCTCCAGGGGCCCCAGAGGTCGGGCTCTTTTTGCCCCGTGCTGTGGATAGGAGATAAGTGTTTGTCCTGGCACATCTTTAAATTTTATAGTGACCACCACACTCCCATAGACTTAAAGGGGTTGTCTCATCTCACCGTTACTAAGGCGGAATGAGACTGTTAAGATGTGGTATATATGCCGTTAAAAACTGTCTAAACTCAGTTTACGCTCATATTTATTTTGAGAAAAAGTAAAGGAAAAAAACAAAATAACAGCAAAATAAATTCTCTTCATGGGTATTTGCAAGTAGCTGCCCCAGTGTCCAGCTCACACCCTGTAATGCTGGATGATAGTGTGAACAGTGCCTTAGTCTGTCTGCAGAAGTAATGGTGGACACAGAGAGGTTTGCTGGCCAGCAAGAAAGACATACAGACGCACACACAGACAAACTAATGACACAGTCTGGGATCGGTAGAGTGTTTGTCGTGCATGAGAGCCACAGAAACCGTGTCGCACAGCAAGCGGTGAGTTAGCGATTTCCGCAAGCCCCATAGAAATGAATGGAGCGGGGGCCGCACTTGCCTGGTGCTCTTCCCATTCATTTCAACGGGACTTCCGAAAATAGCCGAGTGCCCCGGTACTCCCATAAAAATGAATGGAGGGCGGCTGTGCGTGCCCGGTGCTCCCTCCTTCACTTTGTGGGCTTAGTTCTGAGGATAGATGCGAATCCCAGAGATGGGGTGGTACCCGCGCCTATCAGACTTTGGGGGCATATCCTAGCCACATGCCCCCAATGTCCAAGATGGGATTACCCCGGTGGAAGCGTCTGTCATATGCCACTGTGCAAGCAAACCGTGGGATACGTCGCCCGTAGGCTTCCACCCTTTCAGTGGCAGCCTATGGATGTGTTTAGCAAACGTACCCCATACACCGAACAGGCAGTGCGAATAGACCCTTAAAGGCTATGTTCACCTTTTGGAGTAATTTTTTTTTTTTTTTTTTTTCTATGATTGCATTTAACTTATTTTTGGCCAAAAATCATATTTTCAATTGGCCTTTATTAAAAATATTGAGCTGTTCAGTCACAAAGGGTTAACTGTTTTTCTAACTGTGTGACTGGTACTTTCACTTTGTGCCGGTCATCTAATAAGCCTCATCTCTAAACTACTGAGAGGTCATAAACACTTATTTAAGCCACATTTTTATCAGTAAGGTAAGGAATTGCGCTTTAGGCTCCATTCTCACGTCCGTGGTGTGTTGCGGACCCGCAACGCACCCGGCCGGCACCCCCTATAGAAATGCCTATTCTTGTCCGCAGCTGCGGACAATAATAGGACATGTTCTATCTTTTGCGGAGCTGCGGACCGGAAGATCTGGGCCGCGCTCCGCGGATGCAGACAGCACACTGTGTGCTGTCCGCATCCATTCCGTCCCCATAGAGAATGAATGGGTCCGCACCCGTTGCGCAAAATTGCGGAACGGATGCGGACCCATTTGCGGACGTGCGAATGGAGCCTTAAGGAGTGTTGATAATCTGAGAGAGCAGAGATAAGGAGTCCCTCTGCTCCCCAGATGACAGAAATGACAAAAAATCCACAGGCAGCTAGTTGAGCATCTCGGCTCTGTACGCAAATAAGGATTCCATATTGTTAATAAAGACCAATTGAAAAAAATGATTTTTAACTCCAAATAAGTACAATGCAATAATTTAAAAAAATTGCCCCCAAAGGTGTACATAGCCTTTAAATAAAGTGCGATATTGGGCACAGCTTGAGTGCTCTACGGAAAAGACGTATGTCAGGAGCTTTACAAAACCCGGAGGTGCACTTTAAGGTGTCGTACCTGCCTAATACAGCATCGGAGGGGGAGGGTATTGTATTCTAGGTGTCCCTGTGTCATGCTCCACCCCCTCAGATCCTATACTAGGCATAACACAGTGGATTTGGTTTTGTCCGGAGTGCTCCTTTAAGTGCTTTACCTTGTCCCTGTGTTTTCTCTTCAGTGCAGAATATGGCAGAAGAAAACGAAACGCCTTTAGAATCCAAGTGGAGAAAGGTGAGCGCCACCCATGACCTCACAGGGGCAGTATACGGTATATACTGCGTAGAGGCCGGATGTAGTCTCGTAATCCTTACTGTTCCGGAGGGAAGAACCATCATTATATCTTATGTTTTTTGTTTTTTTTTAACCTGGTCAGACAACCCAAGGACTATGGTCGGCAGATCCTGGGCTGTCTGCCCATGCAAGGTCTGGTGCCCCCTCCGTCACCTCAACGCTGATCGTGGCATTTCAAAGGGTTACACCCTCGCAATCAGCATGGCGGGCATCTAATGCAGTATTCTAATCTATAGGATATAAGTGTCTAAAGGATCAGGAGAGCAGGGGTCTCATACCCTGACACCCCTCTAAATCCAGAGGTGGGGGGGGGGGGGAGAAATGGTGAGGCCTCAGGGTGACGGACACAGTCAAGCACTTGCTCCTTCTATATCTTGCATGCCATGTATATAGCGGTGCCCCTTAGTGTGTGGCAGTGAATTGCAGTCCTGTGTTATGGACTACGTGATCAGTGACTGGCGGTTTTGTGTTCTGCTCTAGTGTTTAAGGTTATCAGCGATGAGAATGAAGACATTGGGGTTCTGGATGGAGCACATTTGGCAAAGCGGGCACGGCGAGGAGCTGAGGGGTAAGCAAGCATTGATAACTAACAGCCTGGAACTGGACGGCGGAGGTGTCCAACGTCAGAGCAAAAAGCAGAGGGCAGCCATTATGTAGATGTTACGTTGGTGGTCTGCAGCCTGTGGCCCTCTCCGCGTGCTCTAAAAGCCGCAGGTGGTGACCACCACATGGGTTCAGATGCAGTACAACCACATCATGTCCATTTTCTTTGTCCAGGGATCCGGAAAGTCCTGATGACTCCACAGACACAGATGATTACACAGACCAGCCGGTAAGTGTGGCTTATAAAGATGGAGTAGGATGGCATAGCGGCAGCATATACCACAGCACGGTACAATCGGGGGAATAACACACAACTGACAAGGAATGATACAACATGACAGAGGTCCCTGCCCACAAGAGCCGACACTCTACAGGAGAGAGGTCCCTGCCCATAAGAGCTGCCACTCTACAGGAGAGAGGTCCCTGCCCACAAGAGCTGCCACTCTACAGGAGAGAGGTCCCTGCCCACAAGAGCTGCCACTCTACAGAAGAGAGATTCCTGTCAATAAGAGCTGACACTTTACAGGAGAGAGGTCCATAAGATCTGACATTCTACAGGAGAGAGGTCCATAAGAGCTGACATTCTACAGGAGAGAGGTCCCTGCCCATAAGAGCTGACATTCTACAGGAGAGAGGTCCCTGCCCATAAGAGCTGACGCTCTACAGGAGAGAGGTCCCTGCCCATAAGAGCTGACGCTCTACAGGAGAGAGGTCCCTGCCCATAAGAGCTGACGCTCTACAGGAGAGAGGTCCCTGCCCATAAGAGCTGACACTCTACAGGAGAGAGGTCCCTGCCCATAAGAGCTGACACACTACAGGAGAGAGGTCCCTGCCCATAAGAGCTGACACTCTACAGGAGAGAGGTCCCTGCCCATAAGAGCTGACACTCTACAGGAGAGAGGTCCCTGCCCATAAGAGCTGACACTCTACAGGAGAGAGGTCCCTGCCCATAAGAGCTGACGCTCTACAGGAGAGAGGTCCCTGCCCATAAGAGCTGACGCTCTACAGGAGAGAGGTCCCTGCCCATAAGAGCTGACGCTCTACAGGAGAGAGGTCCCTGCCCACAGGAGCTGACGCTCTACAGGAGAGAGGTCCCTGCCCACAGGAGCTGACGCTCTACAGGAGAGAGGTCCCTGCCCACAGGAGCTGACGCTCTACAGGAGAGAGGTCCCTGCCCACAGGAGCTGACGCTCTACAGGAGAGAGGTCCCTGCCCACAGGAGCTGACGCTCTACAGGAGAGAGGTCCCTGCCCACAGGAGCTGACGCTCTACAGGAGAGAGGTCCCTGCCCACAGGAGCTGACGCTCTACAGGATATCTTTGTCTTTATTTGTAGTCCACGAATCACATGAACAGCTCTCTACTGTCGTTGTACCGGAAAGGAAATCCTGAATCCAGCTTGGACACCCCCACCAAAAATGATGTTCCGGACACCAGCACCCCGATTCCACTCAAACACCCACGAGCAGCGTCAACGGGAAACACCCTGGAAACTAGAACCCCAGGAGCTGGATGGTTCATTGACAAGACGCCCACAAAAGCCACGGAGAAGAACATCTTGATAGATCTGTGTGACGATGGAGAAGGGGGACCGAAAACTGAAGAGCCAGAGGTACAGTAGATGAAATGGAGCACTGCCTAGAATATTACTTACAGATCTTGGCTATATCTTGCACTAATCTTGTCTTATACTCCAGTCACATCCAAAGCTGCATTCCAAAAACTTCCTTTGGCTCCAATACTGCATTCCATCCCATGCTCTTCTGCCCTCTGCTGGTCTGGTGTGGGAAGAGCATGCTCTGCTATGTCTAAGTTTAACAGATATCAAGCTTTAAGAATTCTTCTCTGTTCCCCGATAGAAATCAGTGGAGACATCTCTCTTGGACACTGAGAAGAAAAAGTCAAGATTAAAGAAAACCCGGAGAGAGAAGATGGACGCCCAGGGGGTGGACGAAGACATAAAATCTGTTCTCATGAAGAAGATAGGTGAGTGTTCTGCTGCGTCGATCAGTACAGGATAAGTAATATACACAGTGACTTCACCAGCAGAATAGTGAGTGCAGCTCTGGAGTATAATACAGGATGTAACTCAGGATCAGTTCAGGATAAGTAATGTATGTACACAGTGACTCCACCAGCAGAATAGTGAGTGCAGCTCTGGAGTATAATACAGGATGTAACTCAGGATCAGTACAGGATAATGTAATGTATGTACACAGTGACTCCACCAGCAGAATAGTGAGTGCAGCTCTGGAGTATAATACAGGATGTAACTCAGGATCAGTACAGGATAAGTAATGTAATGTATGTACACAGTGACTCCACCAGCAGAATAGTGAGTGCTGCTCTGGAGTATAATACAGGATGTAACTCAGGATCAGTACAGGATAAGTAATGTATGTACACAGTGACTGCACCAGCAGAATAGTGAGTGCAGCTCTGGAGTATAATACAGGATGTAACTCAGGATCAGTACAGGATAAGTAATGTAATGTATGTACACAGTGACTCCACCAGCAGAATAGTGAGTGCTGCTCTGGAGTATAATACAGGATGTAACTCAGGATCAGTACAGGATAAGTAATGTATGTACACAGTGACTCCACCAGCAGAATAGTGAGTGCAGCTCTGGAGTATAATACAGGATGTAACTCAGGATCAGTACAGGATAAGTAATGTAATGTATGTACACAGTGACTCCACCAGCAGAATAGTGAGTGCAGCTCTGGAGTATAATACAGGATGTAACTCAGGATCAGTACAGGATAAGTAATGTAATGTATGTACACAGTGACTCCACCAGCAGAATAGTGAGTGCTGCTCTGGAGTATAATACAGGATGTAACTCAGGATCAGTACAGGATAAGTAATGTATGTACACAGTGACTGCACCAGCAGAATAGTGAGTGCTGCTCTGGAGTATAATACAGGATGTAACTAGGTGATTTTCCTAGTCTATGACGGAAAGTCATGGTTTTATTAAAGACACGGAGGCGAGTATTGCTATCTCCTTCTTTACTTTCCACCAATAGCAGCAAAGAAGAAATTTACATAATCATAACAATAAAGGATCCACCCCTCTCAGATCCTATAATAAGCAGTGTCCTCTTAGTAACTTCCTCTTTCTTTGGAACCGAAACACCAACTTCATAACCGGAACTGGAACCGAAACCGGAAACTGGAACCGGACCCGAGAATGATAAACGACCGGTCCATCACGCCGTAGAACCCAAGCCAACATGGCTAACACCTCCGGAAACCGGGAACAACGCAGAAGTCCATACGTCGTGGAACCTTCAACCTGGAAACGGGAAACGACCAGCACGGAACCACCGGAACATCCCAACGAAAACCGGCAACCTGGATCACCGGATCTTCTTTTCAACGAAAGCCAACATGGCTATAACTGGAATAGGTCAATGGAGACCCGAAGCGAATCAACTTCCTCCTGAAAGCAATAGACAGGTTAAGAAATGGGTAGAATAAAACATCGCAAGTCAAACGCGACTCCGCCAGAATAAACATCTCGAATCGACACAGCATACATAGCATGCAAATCATACTGTAAACCACAGAAATACATAGTAAGGGAGGGAACCCCAGGGCGGGCAATACTCGCCTCCGTGTCTTTAATAAAACCATGACTTTCCGTCATAGACTAGGAAAATCACCTAGTTTTACAGCAAGACACGGAGGCTCCTATTGCTAAGTTTAAAGTTGAGCAATAACCGCAGAAAACAAATGAGGAGGCGGCCTAAAATAATACTCCCTGAATGTTGACGCCGAAGACCAGTCCGCCAGACGTAGGATATCCTCCAAACGAGCCCCCGAAACAGCCAAAGCGGTAGCCGACGCGCCTCTAGCGGAATGAGCAGTAAATATGGAAGTATCAATTCCTGCCAACGACATAACCCACTTCATCCAGCGAGCCAAAGTAGGGCTGGAGACAGGACCAAACGGATGTCGAATGGACAAGAAAAGCTGAGGAACCGAAGACGACCGGTAAGCACGCGTCCGGGACTCGTACTCCTTCAAACAAGCCACCGGGCAAAGAGCCGGCGAAGAAGGAAAAGACGGATAAGACACCGACTTAATGTTGGTCTTCGTACGTCTGGAAATATTGAAGGTGACCCCCTCCGGAGTAAAGGACCTGGCGTCGTGATCAAGCGCTCGAACATCGGAAACCCGCTTGCAGGAAACAAGGCAAAAAAGAACCAATAACTTGGCCGACAACTGCCTCAAAGTGAGATCAGGGTTACCAGGCCAGTTGGACAAAAAGGACAAGACGACCGACACGTCCCAGGTCGTGGTGAAGCGAGGCCGGGGAGGCCGAGACATGCGGGAACCGCGAAGCAAACGGCACACAGAAGGATGCTGTCCCGCAGGGACGCCCTCAAAACCCTGATGCGTGGACGAAATCGCGGACCTGAACAAATTAATCGTCCGATAGGCCTTCCCCGCCTCGAAAAGAGAAGTAAGAAAGTCCAAAAGATGAATCACAGGGGCCGAAACGGGATCCAAGTCCCGTTCCACGCACCAAACAGCCCAAGATCGCCAGGCTGCCCGATAAGATTTTCTGGTGCCGGGAGCCCACGCGTTGTCCAAAAGGCGTCTAGTTGCTTCAGAAATATCGACGACCTCTCCAGGCGTCCTGAGATTCGGCATGCCACCAGGCGCAGGGACCCGTCCGACAGAAGAGGGTGGTGAAAACCCTGAGGGTCCTGGAGGAGATCCGCCCGAGACGGAAGAAGAAGAGGAACATCGATCAGGAGACCCAGGAGAGATGGGAACCAAGCCTGAGTCCCCCAAAAGGGGACCACCACCACCAACTCGGCCAGCTGACGACGCACCTGCAACAGCATCCTCGGGATCATCGCGAACGGGGGAAATGCGTACATCAGGAACCCGGACCAGGACTGGAGAAACGCGTCCACTGCCTCCGCCGCCGGATCCGGACGCCAGCTGAAAAAACGCGGGAGTTGGGTATTGAGGCGTGAGGCAAACAGGTCGATCCCAAACGGACCCCAGTATCCGGACAACACGGAGAAGGTCTCTGGCGCCAGCATCCAATCGCTGCTGTCCTTCAGGTAGCGAGAGCCCCAATCGGCTCGGCCGTTGTGAAGGCCAGGGAGATATTCCGCCTGAACCATGACCTCCCGGGAGAGACAAAACGACCAGAAGTCCTTCGCCAACCGGGCCAAAGTCGCCGAGCGCGTTCCTCCCAATCGGTTGATGTATCGCACGGCAGAGACATTGTCCATCCGCAACCGAATGCACGCGTGAGCCATACCACTGGTGAAACTCTGAATGGCAAACGAACCGGCCAGGAGCTCCAACGCGTTGATATGCAGCCGAGTCTCGTCCACAGACCACCGACCGCCTGTGGAGATTCCATTGCAGTGGGCCCCCCAGCCGTGGAGACTGGCGTCTGACTCGATCGTGAGTTCTGGCTGGAGACCGAAAATCGCCCTGCCGTTCCACGCCCTCAGGTTGTCGATCCACCACACGATCTCCTCCCTTGATTCTGGGTCCAGGATCAGAGTGTCTGCGAAGGAAGCGCCAGCACGGAGGTGCGCGATCTTCAACCGTTGAAGAGCCCTGTAATGAAGAGGGGCCGGAAACACCGCTTGGATCGAGGAGGCAAGGAGGCCGATGATCCTGGCCAAATGGCGGAGGGATAATTGCGGTATGGCGAGGGCACGTCTGAGTTCCTTGCGAATGGAGACTAATTTCGACGTGGGTAGAGAGAGGGAGGTCAGTACGGAGTCCACCGTAAAGCCCAAGAACTCCATCCTCTGAGACGGGGTCAAACACGATTTCTCGTGGTTGATCAGGAACCCAAGACGGGAGAGCAGGTCCGTCGTCCAGCGCAGATGGACCAGCAAGGTCGGGGCCGATTGATGCATGAGAAGCATGTCGTCCAGGTAGATTATGAGGCGGACCCCGCGACTGCGGAGCCATGCCACTACCGGACGCATCAACTTCGTAAAACACCACGGGGCCGAGGACAGGCCAAACGGGAGACACGTGAATCGCCAGATCTCCCCGTTCCACAGGAAACGCAGTAAGTCCCTGGAAGGAGCGGCAACAGGAACCGTCAAGTAAGCGTCCTTGAGGTCCAGCTTCACAAACCAGTCGCCCGGCAGGAGAAGATCCCGAAGTAGATGGATGCCCTCCATCTTGAAGTGGCGATATCGGACAATCGCATTCAGAGCCCGCAGGTTGATGACCGGGCGCATCTGACCCCCCTTCTTCTGGACCAAGAACATGGTGCTGAGCACCCCCCGTGAACCCCGCGGGGCCCTTTCGATGGCCCGCTTGTGGTAGAGGGAAAGGAGCTCCAGATCCACCTGGGCGGTGCCGGGGTGGGAGAAACGGGAGGTGGGAGGTGGGGCAATAAGGTCTGGAGATCCCACCAGTTCCACGTGGAAACCTTCCACCGTGGACAACACCCAAGGGTCGGACGTTATCTCCGCCCAAGCGGGGGAAAAACGACGGAGTCTGCCCCCTATGCAATGATCCAAAGAACCCCCCGAGGGGGGAGGACTTACCGTAAGGGCGTCGTGAAGATTGATTTCCTCGATAGGACCTGCCACGCCATTGTCCACCTCTGGCCGGGAAGAAGGGGGATGGGAACTTCTGTTCCTGAAATGCGGGACGTTGATGGTAGGAGCCTCTGCCCACATTACGGGCTTGGAAATTGGAACGGCCGGACAGACGGCCCCTAGTACTGCCGGCCCTGGTGGAGACCCGTCCCTGAAACACTCTCCTAATGGAGGACTGGGCCTTATCTAGGGCCGTAAAAGCCCCTACGAAGCGGCTCAGGTCCTTAATAAAGGAGTCGCCGAACAGATGACCCTGGGCGTCTGCGCCGGACTCAGTAAGAGCCAGGTTGGCCAATTTGGGATCCACCTTAAAAAGGATGGACTTGCGCCTCTCTATTGATAGAGATGTGTTGGTATTCCCAGCGATGCAGATCGCACGCTGAACCCAGCCCCTCATCTCTTCCGGGTCAATCTGGGACCCATCCGATCTGGCGCTCTCCGCCAATTCAAACAACTTGGCCAGGGGACCAAAGATATCCAGGAGCTTATCCTGGCAGCTACGGAGAGCTGAGTCCAGACCCTTGCGGGGGTTCCAGCCCGACTTGGCCAGAAATTGGGTGACTTTGGGGTCAACCACGGGTGTGTCACACACCTTGTTAGGCACAATAGGCCTGGGGCATTCAGCCCTCATCTTATTGCGCGCCTCCTTACTAAGGGGGCGGCGGACCCAATACTCCAGATATTTCCCCACATGATCTGCAGGAAGCCATTCCGCCGATCTGGGATGGTGGAGGACGTCAGGGTCAAACATGGGTTCTCCCAACGGGTCAATAAGGGAAGATGCAGGAACAGATACAGAAGAGGCATCCTTCACTTGGGAAGTAGAAGGGGTAGGGCAAGGGGCGTTACTGGGCCCCGAATGAGCCTCTTCCTCTGAACCTGCACTGGCTCCAGCAAAAGCCTCCTCATCTGACCCAAGTTCGGCGTCAGAATCGCTAATCAATTGCGCTCTAGCGCTTTTCCAAGACCGCGCCCGTTCTGCCTGGCGTGGATAGGCCCTTTTACGCGAACTATGCGCGTGTTCATGGGTGGCCGGAGGCGCACCAGTCAATTGGTCCTGTGGCACAGGAGGTTTCATAACTGGAGGTTGCTGAGCCAAAGGAGCCGCAGGCAGCACAGGCCCTGAAGCAGGGTGGCCAGCCAGTGCCTGTGCTATCGACTGCGACAGCACAGAGGACATTGAGTCCATCGCAGCAGAAATTGCGGCAGAGACAGAGCGCTGCAGCGCTACTGCCTGGGTGTCATCCATAATCTGAACATCCCTCACAGGGGATGAAGGAGCTGCAGTCTCAGGGGTAGGGTCTGAGAGCGGCATGGTAGGGATGTAGCGATATATATAGGGTGACAGCAGGGACCGCTAACTAGCCTCAGGGTATAGGAGGGAGCAGGGGCAAGAAGCTGAGGGTAGGCAAGCTAATGGGCCGACAGCAGGGCAAGGAAGCAGGGTTAGTCACCCGTCAAACCGGAGCTCCGGAACGATGCGACCGCACAGCCGGAGGAATGCGACGAAAGAAAATGGCCGCCGAAGTCTCGCGAGACCCGGCGGCAAGCACTGAACTAAAACCAAAATGGCCGCCGAAATCCCGCGAGAACAAGCGGGAGGCGGCCGAAAAGGGGTACCAAGATGGCCGCCGAGATCTCGCGAGATCTCGCGGCCATAGAGAAGACGGTAGCGCGGGAACGATGCGCCCGAACAGGTAAAAAATCCACTGGAAGGGGAACAGAGGGAGAACGGAGACACCGCAAGCGGCACAAAAAAGGGGGGAGACCGAGGGATCAAACCATAAACGATAAATAGGATAAATACCTCCAGAAATAAAAACGGCCCCAGGGTAAGAAACCCTCAAGAGGCCACAACACAATAACTGCACAGGGAACGTGCAGAAAATCACAAACACGTTAAAATAAGCCAAATCTATAGAACAGGCACAATTAGATTAAACATAAATGAGCTGCCATAAAAAACATGTACTTATCTTGGTGGCAGCAGCAAAGAAAGAGGAAGTTACTAAGAGGACACTGCTTATTATAGGATCTGAGAGGGGTGGATCCTTTATTGTTATGATTATGTAAATTTCTTCTTTGCTGCTATTGGTGGAAAGTAAAGAAGGAGATAGCAATACTCGCCTCCGTGTCTTGCTGTAAAACTCAGGATCAGTACAGGATAAGTAATGTAATGTATGTACACAGTGACTCCACCAGCAGAATAGTGAGTGCTGCTCTGGAGTATAATACAGGATGTAACTCAGGATCAGTACAGGATAAGTAATGTATGTACACAGTGACTGCACCAGCAGAATAGTGAGTGCAGCTCTGGAGTATAATACAGGATGTAACTCAGGATCAGTACAGGATAAGTAATGTAATGTATGTACACAGTGACTCCACCAGCAGAATAGTGAGTGCTGCTCTGGAGTATAATACAGGATGTAACTCAGGATCAGTACAGGATAAGTAATGTATGTACACAGTGACTCCACCAGCAGAATAGTGAGTGCAGCTCTGGAGTATAATACAGGATGTAACTCAGGATCAGTACAGGATAAGTAATGTAATGTATGTACACAGTGACTCCACCAGCAGAATAGTGAGTGCTGCTCTGGAGTATAATACAGGATGTAACTCAGGATCAGTACAGGATAAGTAATGTATGTACATAGTGACTGCACCAGCAGAATAGTGAGTGCAGCTCTGGAGTATAATACAGGGTGTAACTCAGGTTCAGTAGAGGATAAGTAATGTAATGTATGTGCACAGTGACTGCACCAGCAGAATAGTGAGTGCAGCTCTGGAGTATAATACAGGATGTAACTCAGGATCAGTGCAGGATAAGTAATGTATGTACACAGTGACTGCAGCTCTGGAGTATAATACAGTGTGTAACTCAGGATCAGTACAGGATAAGTAATGTATGTGCACAGTGACTGCACCAGCAGAATAGTGAGTGCTGCTCTGGAGTATAATACAGGATGTAACTCAGGATCAGTACAGGATAAGTAATGTATGTACACAGTGACTCCACCAGCAGAATAGTGAGTGCAGCTCTGGAGTATAATACAGGATGTAACTCAGGATCAGTACAGGATAAGTAATGTAATGTATGTACACAGTGACTCCACCAGCAGAATAGTGAGTGCTGCTCTGGAGTATAATACAGGATGTAACTCAGGATCAGTACAGGATAAGTAATGTATGTACATAGTGACTGCACCAGCAGAATAGTGAGTGCAGCTCTGGAGTATAATACAGGGTGTAACTCAGGTTCAGTAGAGGATAAGTAATGTAATGTATGTGCACAGTGACTGCACCAGCAGAATAGTGAGTGCAGCTCTGGAGTATAATACAGGATGTAACTCAGGATCAGTGCAGGATAAGTAATGTATGTACACAGTGACTCCACCAGCAGAATAGTGACTGCAGCTCTGGAGTATAATACAGTGTGTAACTCAGGATCAGTACAGGATAAGTAATGTAATGTATGTACACAGTGACTCCACCAGCAGAATAGTGAGTGCAGCTCTGGAGTATAATACAGGATGTAACTCTGGAATTACATTGTAAAAACATGAATGATGTTTATTTTATTTTATATATAATTGTATTTTTATTAAAATGCAAAGGTACACATCAGTTTAATCTTTTGCATAATGTACACAGTAAAGTGAGGAAGGCTGTACACACAAAGCCTTCAGCATCAGATGTCAAGTACAATACAAGTCAAATAGAAACTATAAAAGAATGAGCGATAACGGAGTTTCTTGTTGTATTTGGTTAGTTGAGAAGAATAAGGGGCAGATATCGGCGGTATTCCATCGTGGAGAAAATGCTCCTGAGGCGGTAGATGCGTAGATTGTACTATTAGGGCGGATATAATCTGATCTGCAACTTATCAAAACATTAGTCCTAAAGAATGTGACGAGAAAGAGAAAGGGAAAAAGAAACAATACAGAGACACATAAGGAGGGGGGGGGGAGGGGGTATATCGTTCTCTTGGGCTCATCTCAAAGTTGCCTAGTAATCCAATAGGTGCCCCAAACATCCCAAATGGCATGAAGCAGGTCCACCTCGTCCTGGAGCATTGCTGTGGTATATTCTAAGGTCCGTATTTCTGTCACCTTAGCGTATAGGTCGGAGATCTTTGGAGGGTCGGAACGTTTCCACAAGCAGCCAATAAGGCTGCGAGCTGCAGTCGGCAATGTTTGCTTATATGTGCCGACGTAGCATTGAGTAGAGAAAGGATATGGGGTCAGGGGGTATACTACAGCCAAAAGGATCACTCAGGCGAGCGAGCCCTAGACCAGGAGGTCCCCGAGAGGTCCCGCATCTCCAGCAAACCCCCGGGACAGTTAACCCAGAAAGGACAGATTGAGCAAAATGTCTAATCTGAACATCGACGGAATTGGCTGAGGAGGCGATATTTATTCTGGAGAGACGAGAAAGAGAATACCGCAGGTTCCTGTTGTACTTGTATCATTTCTTTGGGTTTTTTTTTTTATGGCAATTTTTTATCTAAACTGTGTAAACACAGTTTTTTTCATGGAATTTTCTTGTCCCTGGAGATATCAAAACTCCAGAGACTCGAGAACGCCACCTAGTGAGCAAAAATGGCAGTAGCAAAAAAAAAAAAAAGCCTGTGCCCTGTTTCATCTTCCCCCTAGACCTTCAGCTGACATCTGACGCTGGGTTCTATACCACAAAACCGCTAAACAGTTCTCCTGTCTGTGTTTTACAGAAGCCATTAAGCTGCAGAAATCGTCTGTGCGCTTTGAAGATGTCGGAGGAAATGATGAGACCCTGACTGTAAGTACGACCCCTACAGATCCCTCACTGAGGCGATGAGGACCTCATGTGATGTAGATGGATGAGGACCTCATGTGATGTAGATGGATGAGGACCTCATGTGATGTAGATGGATGAGGACCTCATGTGATGTAGATGGATGAGGACCTCATGTGATGTAGATGCTGGTTTTCTCTTAGCTGCTGCGGAACCTCTTGCCGCACGCCTCAGCTGCTGCGGAACCTCTTGCCGCACGCCTCAGCTGCTGCGGAACCTCTTGCCGCACGCCTCAGCTGCTGCGGAACCTCTTGCCGCACGCCTCAGCTGCTGCGGAACCTCTTGCCGCACGCCTCAGCTGCTGCGGAACCTCTTGCCGCACGCCTCAGCTGCTGCGGAACCTCATGATACACACAGCTGCTGCGGAACATTATGCCGCACGCCTCAGCTGCTGCGGAACCTCATGATACACACAGCTGTTGCGGAACATTATGCCGCACGCCTCAGCTGCTGCGGAACCTCATGATACACAC
This sequence comes from Bufo gargarizans, assembly GCF_014858855.1. Classification (NCBI taxonomy): domain Eukaryota; kingdom Metazoa; phylum Chordata; class Amphibia; order Anura; family Bufonidae; genus Bufo; species Bufo gargarizans. Next base: position 520,479,675 of record NC_058083.1, read on the forward strand.
AGCTGCTGAGGAACATTATGCCGCACGCCTCAGCTGCTGCGGAACCTCATGATACACACAGCTGCTGAGGAACATCATGCCGCACGCCTCAGCTGCTGCGGAACCTCATAATACACACAGCTGCTGCGGAACATCATGCCGCACGCCTCAGCTGCTGCGGAACTTCATAATATACACAGCTGCTGCGGAACATTATGCCGCACGCCTCAGCTGCTGCGGAACCTCATGATACACACAGCTGCTGAGGAACATCATGCCGCACGCCTCAGCTGCTGCGGAACCTCATAATACACACAGCTGCTGCGGAACATCATGCCGCACGCCTCAGCTGCTGCGGAACCTCATAATACACACAGCTGCTGCGGAACCTCTTGCCGCAGGCCTCAGCTGCTGCGGAACCTCTTGCCGCAGGCCTCAGCTGCTGCGGAACCTCTTGCCGCAGGCCTCAGCTGCCGCGGAACCTCTTGCCGCAGGCCTCAGCTGCCGCGGAACCTCATAATACACACAGCTGCCGCGGAACCTCATAATACACACAGCTGCTGCGGAACCTCATAATACACACAGCTGCCTCGGAACCTCATAATACACACAGCTGCCGCGGAACCTCATAATACACACAGCTGCTGCGGAACCTCATAATACACACAGCTGCTGCGGAACCTCATAATACACACAGCTGCTGCGGAACCTCATAATACACACAGCTGCTGCGGAACCTCATAATACACACAGCTGCTGCGGAACCTCATAATACACACAGCTGCTGCAGAACTTCATAATACACACAGCTGCTGCGGAACCTCATAATACACACAGCTCATAATACACACAGCTGCTGCGGAATACACACAGCTGCTGCGGAATACACACAGCTGCTGCGGAATACACACAGCTGCTGCGGAACCTCATAATACACACAGCTGCTGCGGAACCTCATGCCGCACACCTCAGCTGCTGCGGAACCTCATAATACACACAGCTGCTGCAGAACATCATGCCGCACACCTCAGCTGCTGCGGAACCTCATAATACACACAGCTGCTGCGGAACCTCTTGCCGCACGCCTCAGCTGCTGCGGAACCTATTGCCGCACGCCTCAGCTGCTGCGGAACCTATTGCCGCACGCCTCAGCTGCTGCGGAACCTCTTGCTGCACGCCTCAGCTGCTGCGGAACCTCTTGCCGCACGCCTCAGCTGCTGCGGAACCTCTTGCCGCACGCCTCAGCTGCTGCGGAACCTCTTGCCGCACGCCTCAGCTGCTGCGGAACCTCTTGCCGCACGCCTCAGCTGCTGCGGAACCTCTTGCCGCACGCCTCAGCTGCTGCGGAACCTCTTGCCGCACGCCTCAGCTGCTGCGGAACCTCTTGCCGCACGCCTCAGCTGCTGCGGAACCTCATAATACACACAGCTGCTGCGGAACCTCATAATACACACAGCTGCTGCAACACCATGCCGCACACCTCAGCTGCTGCGGAACCTCATAATACACACAGCTGCTGCGGAACCTCTTGCCGCACGCCTCAGCTGCTGCGGAACCTCTTGCCGCACGCCTCAGCTGCTGCGGAACCTCTTGCCGCACGCCTCAGCTGCTGCGGAACCTCTTGCCGCACGCCTCAGCTGCTGCGGAACCTCTTGCCGCACGCCTCAGCTGCTGCGGAACCTCTTGCCGCACGCCTCAGCTGCTGCGGAACCTCTTGCCGCACGCCTCAGCTGCTGCGGAACCTCTTGCCGCACGCCTCAGCTGCTGCGGAACCTCTTGCCGCACGCCTCAGCTGCTGCGGAACCTCTTGCCGCACGCCTCAGCTGCTGCGGAACCTCATAATACACACAGCTGCTGCGGAACCTCTTGCCGCACGCCTCAGCTGCTGCGGAACCTCTTGCCGCACGCCTCAGCTGCTGCGGAACCTCGTAATACACTCAGCTGCTGCGGAACATCATGCCACACGCCTCAGCTGCTGCGGAACTTCATAATATACACAGCTGCTGCGGAACCTCATAATACACACAGCTGCTGCGGAACCTCTTGCCGCACGCCTCAGCTGCTGCGGAACCTCTTGCCGCACGCCTCAGCTGCTGCGGAACCTCTTGCCGCACGCCTCAGCTGCTGCGGAACCTCTTGCCGCAGGCCTCAGCTGCTGCGGAACCTCTTGCCGCAGGCCTCAGCTGCTGCGGAACCTCTTGCCGCAGGCCTCAGCTGCTGCGGAACCTCTTGCCGCAGGCCTCAGCTGCTGCGGAACCTCTTGCCGCAGGCCTCAGCTGCTGCGGAACCTCTTGCCGCAGGCCACAGCTGCTGCGGAACCTCTTGCCGCAGGCCACAGCTGCTGCGGAACCTCTTGCCGCAGGCCACAGCTGCTGCGGAACCTCTTGCCGCAGGCCACAGCTGCTGCGGAACCTCTTGCCGCAGGCCACAGCTGCTGCGGAACCTCTTGCCGCAGGCCACAGCTGCTGCGGAACCTCATAATACACACAGCTGCTGCGGAACCTCATAATACACACAGCTGCTGCGGAACATCATAATACACACAGCTGCTGCGGAACATCATAATACACACAGCTGCTGCGGAACATCATAATACACACAGCTGCTGCGGAACCTCATAATACACACAGCTGCTGCGGAACATCATAATACACACAGCTGCTGCGGAACATCATAATACACACAGCTGCTGCGGAACCTCATAATACACACAGCTGCTGCGGAACCTCATAATACACACAGCTGCTGCGGAACCTCATAATACACACAGCTGCTGCGGAACCTCATAATACACACAGCTGCTGCGGAACCTCATAATACACACAGCTGCTGCGGAACCTCATAATACACACAGCTGCTGCGGAACCTCATAATACACACAGCTGCTGCGGAACCTCATAATACACACAGCTGCCTCGGAACCTCATAATACACACAGCTGCTGCGGAACCTCATAATACACACAGCTGCCTCATAATACACACAGCTGCTGCGGAACCTCTTGCCGCACTCCTCAGCTGCTGCGGAACCTCTTGCCGCACGCCTCAGCTGCTGCGGAACCTCTTGCCGCAGGCCTCAGCTGCTGCGGAACCTCATAATACACACAGCTGCTGCGGAACCTCATAATACACACAGCTGCTGCGGAACCTCTTGCCGCACGCCTCAGCTGCTGCGGAACCTCTTGCCGCACGCCTCAGCTGCTGCGGAACCTCTTGCCGCACGCCTCAGCTGCTGCGGAACCTCTTGCCGCACGCCTCAACTGCTGCGGAACCTCTTGCCGCACGCCTCAGCTGCTGCGGAACCTCTTGCCGCACGCCTCAGCTGCTGCGGAACCTCTTGCCGCACGCCTCAGCTGCTGCGGAACCTCTTGCCGCACGCCTCAGCTGCTGCGGAACCTCTTGCCGCACGCCTCAGCTGCTGCGGAACCTCGTAATACACTCAGCTGCTGCAGAACATCATGCCGCACGCCTCAGCTGCTGCGGAACTTCATAATATACACAGCTGCTGCGGAACCTCATAATACACACAGCTGCTGCGGAACCTCATAATACACACAGCTGCTGCGGAACCTCTTGCCGCACGCCTCAGCTGCTGCGGAACCTCTTGCCGCAGGCCTCAGCTGCTGCGGAACCTCTTGCCGCAGGCCTCAGCTGCTGCGGAACCTCTTGCCGCAGGCCTCAGCTGCTGCGGAACCTCTTGCCGCAGGCCTCAGCTGCTGCGGAACCTCTTGCCGCAGGCCTCAGCTGCTGCGGAACCTCTTGCCGCAGGCCTCAGCTGCTGCGGAACCTCTTGCCGCACGCCTCAGCTGCTGCGGAACCTCTTGCCGCAGGCCACAGCTGCTGCGGAACCTCTTGCCGCAGGCCACAGCTGCTGCGGAACCTCTTGCCGCAGGCCACAGCTGCTGCGGAACCTCTTGCCGCAGGCCACAGCTGCTGCGGAACATCATAATACACACAGCTGCTGCGGAACATCATAATACACACAGCTGCTGCGGAACCTCATAATACACACAGCTGCTGCGGAACCTCATAATACACACAGCTGCTGCGGAACCTCATAATACACACAGCTGCTGCGGAACCTCATAATACACACAGCTGCTGCGGAACCTCATAATACACACAGCTGCCTCATAATACACACAGCTGCTGCGGAACCTCTTGCCCCACTCCTCAGCTGCTGCGGAACCTCTTGCCGCACGCCTCAGCTGCTGCGGAACCTCTTGCCGCACGCCTCAGCTGCTGCGGAACCTCTTGCCGCACGCCTCAGCTGCTGCGGAACCTCTTGCCGCACGCCTCAGCTGCTGCGGAACCTCTTGCCGCACGCCTCAGCTGCTGCGGAACCTCTTGCCGCACGCCTCAGCTGCTGCGGAACCTCTTGCCGCACGCCTCAGATGCTGCGGAACCTCTTGCCGCACGCCTCAGCTGCTGCGGAACCTCTTGCCGCACGCCTCAGCTGCTGCGGAACCTCATAATACACACAGCTGCTGCGGAACCTCTTGCCGCACGCCTCAGCTGCTGCGGAACCTCATAATACACACTGCTGCTGCGGAACCTCATAATACACACTGCTGCTGCGGAACCTCATAATACACACAGCTGCTGCGGAACCTCATAATACACACAGGTGCTGCGGAACCTCATAATACACACAGGTGCTGCGGAACCTCATAATACACACAGGTGCTGCGGAACCTCATAATACACACAGCTGCTGCGGAACCTCTTGCCGCACGCCTCAGCTGCTGCGGAACCTCTTGCCGCACGCCTCAGCTGCTGCGGAACCTCTTGCCGCACGCCTCAGCTGCTGCGGAACCTCTTGCCGCACGCCTCAGCTGCTGCGGAACCTCTTGCCGCAGGCCTCAGCTGCTGCGGAACCTCTTGCCGCAGGCCTCAGCTGCTGCGGAACCTCATAATACACACAGCTGCCTCATAATACACACAGCTGCTGCGGAACCTCTTGCCGCACGCCTCAGCTGCTGCGGAACCTCTTGCCGCACGCCTCAGCTGCTGCGGAACCTCTTGCCGCACGCCTCAGCTGCTGCGGAACCTCTTGCCGCACGCCTCAGCTGCTGCGGAACCTCTTGCCGCACGCCTCAGATGCTGCAACACCTCATAATACACACAGCTGCTGCAACACCTCATAATACACACAGCTGCTGCAACACCTCATAATACACACAGCTGCTGCAACACCTCATAATACACACAGCTGCTGCAACACCTCATGCCGCACACCTCAGCTGCTGCGGAACCTCATAATACACACAGCTGCTGCGGAACCTCTTGCCGCACGCCTCAGCTGCTGCGGAACCTCTTGCCGTACGCCTCAGCTGCTGCGGAACCTCTTGCCGCACGCCTCAGCTGCTGCGGAACCTCTTGCCGCACGCCTCAGCTGCTGCGGAACCTCTTGCCGCACGCCTCAGCTGCTGCGGAACCTCTTGCCGCACGCCTCAGCTGCTGCGGAACCTCTTGCCGCACGCCTCAGCTGCTGCGGAACCTCTTGCCGCACGCCTCAGCTGCTGCGGAACCTCTTGCCGCACGCCTCAGCTGCTGCGGAACCTCATAATACACACAGCTGCTGCGGAACCTCTTGCCGCACGCCTCAGCTGCTGCGGAACCTCGTAATACACTCAGCTGCTGCGGAACCTCATGCTGCACGCCTCAGCTGCTGCGGAACCTCATGCTGCACGCCTCAGCTGCTGCGGAACCTCATGCTGCACGCCTCAGCTGCTGCGGAACCTCATGCTGCACGCCTCAGATGCTGCGGAACCTCATGCTGCACGCGTCAGCTGCTGCGGAACCTCATAATACACACAGCTGCTGCGGAACCTCATAATACACACAGCTGCTGCGGAACCTCATAATACACACAGCTGCTGCGGAACCTCTTGCCGCACTCCTCAGCTGCTGCGGAACCTCTTGCCGCACGCCTCAGATGCTGCGGAACCTCTTGCCGCACGCCTCAGATGCTGCGGAACCTCATAATACACACTGCTGCTGCGGAACCTCATAATACACACTGCTGCTGCGAAACCTCAAAATACACACTGCTGCTGCGGAACCTCATAATACACACTGCTGCTGCGGAACCTCATAATACACACAGCTGCTGCGGAACCTCATAATACACACAGGTGCTGCGGAACCTCATAATACACACAGGTGCTGCGGAACCTCATAATACACACAGGTGCTGCGGAACCTCATAATACACACAGCTGCTGCGGAACCTCTTGCCGCACGCCTCAGCTGCTGCGGAACCTCTTGCCGCACGCCTCAGCTGCTGCGGAACCTCTTGCCGCACGCCTCAGCTGCTGCGGAACCTCTTGCCGCACGCCTCAGCTGCTGCGGAACCTCTTGCCGCACGCCTCAGCTGCTGCGGAACCTCATAATACACACAGCTGCTGCGGAACCTCATAATACACACAGCTGCTGCGGAACCTCATGCCGCACACCTCAGCTGCTGCGGAACCTCATAATACACACAGCTGCTGCGGAACATCATAATACACACAGCTGCTGAGGAACATCATGCCGCACGCCTCAGCTGCTGCGGAACCTCATAATACACACAGCTGCTGCGGAACCTCATAATACACACAGCTGCTGCGGAACCTCATAATACACTCAGCTGCTGCGGAACCTCATAATACACTCAGCTGCTGCGGAACCTCTTGCCGCACGCCTCAGCTGCTGCGGAACCTCTTGCCGCACGCCTCAGCTGCTGCGGAACCTCTTGCCGCACGCCTCAGCTGCTGCGGAACCTCTTGCCGCACGCCTCAGCTGCTGCGGAACCTCTTGCCGCACGCCTCAGCTGCTGCGGAACCTCTTGCCGCACGCCTCAGCTGCTGCGGAACCTCTTGCCGCACGCCTCAGCTGCTGCGGAACCTCTTGCCGCACGCCTCAGCTGCTGCGGAACCTCTTGCCGCACGCCTCAGCTGCTGCGGAACCTCTTGCCGCAGGCCTCAGCTGCTGCGGAACGTCTTGCCGCAGGCCTCAGCTGCTGCGGAACGTCTTGCCGCAGGCCTCAGCTGCTGCGGAACGTCTTGCCGCAGGCCTCAGCTGCTGCGGAACCTCTTGCCGCAGGCCTCAGCTGCTGCGGAACCTCTTGCCGCAGGCCTCAGCTGCTGCGGAACCTCTTGCCGCAGGCCTCAGCTGCTGCGGAACATCATAATACACACAGCTGCTGCGGAACATCATAATACACACAGCTGCTGCGGAACATCATAATACACACAGCTGCTGCTGCTACGGAACATCATAATACACACAGCTGCAGCTGCTGCGGAACCTCATAATACACACAGCTGCTGTGGAACCTCATAATACACACAGCTGCTGCGGAACCTCTTGCCGCACGCCTCAGCTGCTGCGGAACTTCATAATACACACAGCTGCTGCGGAACCTCATAATACACACAGCTCATAATACACACAGCTGCTGCGGAACCTCTTGCCGCAGGCCTCAGCTGCTGCGGAACCTTTTGCCGCACGCCTCAGCTGCTGCGGAACCTCTTGCCGCACGCCTCAGCTGCTGCGGAACCTCTTGCCGCACGCCTCAGCTGCTGCGGAACCTCTTGCCGCACGCCTCAGCTGCTGCGGAACCTCATAATACACACAGCTGCTGCGGAACCTCATAATACACACAGCTGCTGCGGAACCTCATAATACACACAGCTGCTGCGGAACCTCATAATACACACAGCTGCTGCGGAACCTCATAATACACACAGCTGCTGCGGAACCTCATAATACACACAGCTGCCTCATAATACACACAGCTGCTGCGGAACCTCTTGCCGCACGCCTTAGCTGCTGCGGAACCTCTTGCCGCACGCCTCAGCTGCTGCGGAACCTCTTGCCGCACGCCTCAGCTGCTGCGGAACCTCTTGCCGCAAGCCTCAGCTGCTGCGGAACCTCTTGCCGCACGCCTCAGCTGCTGCGGAACCTCTTGCCGCACGCCTCAGCTGCTGCGGAACCTCGTAATGCACGCCTCAGCTGCTGCGGAACCTCGTAATGCACGCCTCAGCTGCTGCGGAACCTCGTAATGCACGCCTCTGCTGCTGCGGAACCTCGTAATGCACGCCTCTGCTGCTGTGGAACCTCGTAATGCACGCCTCTGCTGCTGCGGAACCTCGTAATGCACGCCTCTGCTGCTGCGGAACCTCGTAATGCACGCCTCTGCTGCTGCGGAACCTCGTAATGCACGCCTCTGCTGCTGCGGAACCTCGTAATGCACGCCTCTGCTGCTGCGGAACCTCGTAATGCACGCCTCTGCTGCTGCGGAACCTCGTAATGCACGCCTCTGCTGCTGCGGAACCTCGTAATGCACGCCTCTGCTGCTGCTGCGGAACCTCGTAATGCACGCCTCTGCTGCTGCTGCGGAACCTCATGCCGCACGCCACAGCTCATCATCAACATACACCTAAGCTGCTGCAGAGCAGTGCGTTAATTGATCACCACTTGTGTAATTGTTTTTTACAGGAAGTCTGCAAACTATTGATTCATATGCGTCACCCTGAAGTCTATCAGCACCTGGGGGTGGTTCCTCCCCGTGGCTTCCTGTTACATGGGCCTCCAGGGTCCGGGAAGACGTTACTGGCACAGGCGATTGCTGGGGTGAGCGACTTTCATATAAATGGTTGCTCTCCCCTTAATTGATGAAATTCACCCCTCTCGACAATGAGTGGACTCTACCGACGTCATCCTGTAATGATCCTGAGATGACTGTGCTGACCTTGTCCTAGTCTACACAGCAAAGCTGACTAGTGCACTGCAGAAAACAGGAAATGTCAGCCCTTTGTGTGCTCTACTGGTAAAATGTGGAATATCTCATAGATCACAAATTAATTTAAGTAATTTTCTGATGACGCAGTGTAATATTTCATCATTCATAATATAATCCGCTCTTCATCTCTTCTAAGGAGTTGGATATACCGATGCTGAAGGTTGCTGCCACAGAGATGGTGTCAGGAGTCTCGGGAGAATCTGAGCAGAAACTGAGGAATCTTTTTGAACAAGCTGTGGTGAGGTCCTTACTTTACTCCTCTGCACTGCTGTGGGCTGCCTATTTCTGAGGTGCCCTTAAAGGGATTGTCTCATCATGGACAATAGGTCTTATAGGTGCGGGTCCCGCAGCTATATTGAGAATGGAGCCCCTAAAGTGTTGGAGGGCGCACTGTACATGCACAGCCGCCCACTGGCTCGGCTATTTATGTCGGGCCCATAGGGGGTGAATGGGAGCGGTGGCCGGTTATACGTGGTGCGCTCCCTTTCACTTCTTCTATGGGGAGCGTGCTTGGTTGTAGCCGGAGTCCTCCAGCCACCACCTTGCAGGGCTCCGATCCCAATATAAGTGCGGGACCCACACCTATAAGACAATGGTGGCATATCCTAGCAATATGCCCCCATTGTCTATGATGAGACTTCCCCTTTAAGAGGTAGTGTCCAATTTTTGCACATTGGGGTTAGAAAATGGTAAAATAACTAATAAGACGTTCCTCACTGGTGATGATGTCGGCTTGGGACACATTAACCAATAGTCCCAGTGCATTTAGTGGTGAATACATCAGGACGACCGCTCTTGTTACATTGGGATCTTGATCTGAAGTTTGACGCTTGTTGTTTCAGAGCAGCGCTCCCTGCATCCTTTTCATTGACGAGATTGATGCCATCACTCCCAAGAGAGAAGTCGCCTCCAAGGACATGGAGCGCAGGATTGTGGCTCAGCTACTTACCTGCATGGATGGTTTGTTATAGTCTTCAGTATAATCAGCGGGTTGATCCTGGACTCCTCTTCACCCATTCCTTGTAGCCTTTCCTGGGCCTTCTTCCAGAAGTCCACATTTACATAGCGGCTCATGCAGGAACCTTCTTTGCTTTCCGCCTCCAGATTTGAACAACCTGTCCATCACCGCTCAGGTTCTCGTCATCGGAGCCACTAACAGACCGGATTCCCTGGATCCTGCTCTCAGGCGAGCCGGAAGGTTTGACCGGGAGATCTGCTTGGGGATCCCTGACGAAGGAGCGAGACTAAAGTGAGCATTGCCCTAAAGGAAAATAATTCTATAGGTTAATCTCTGTGACATCAGGTGATTTATTTTCAATTGGTGTCATTAATAAAGGCTATGGAGACCTTCAGGGCAAATTTATTATCATTGCATTTTACTCATTTTGGATTAAAAATCATTTTTTCAGTTGGTCTTTATTAAAAATGTTCAGTTGTTTTTGAGATACAAGGGTTAAAAATAATCAGTCTGTTTGCAGAGTATCACTACTCAGTCCTGTCAACTGACAGCTCATGTGAAGCCTTATCTCTGATCTCCTGACCTCTCGTTTAAGCCGTATTCTCATCAGTTTGATAAGAGTTTAGCTATAATGAGTGTCTATGAGGTCAGGAGATCAGAGACGAGGCTTCACATGAGCTGTCAGTCTGCAAATAGACTGATTTTTCAACCCCTGTATGTCAAAAATGGCTGAACATTTTTCAGACTTATTGAAAAGAGTACAGTGCAATCATAAAAAAAATTGCCCCGAAGGTGTCCATAAGCCTTTAAACAAGGGGAAGGGATTGGACGATGACATGCTTGGTCCCTGTCCCGTGAAATTTGCCGTTAATGTATTTGGATGTAATGCGAGGGTCAGAACTGGCACCGATGTCTCTTGCTGTCATCACTCTCTCAGGATCCTGAAGACTCTGTGTCGGAAGCTCCGGCTCCCAGAATCCTTTGACTTCCAGCATCTGGCTCATCTGACGCCGGGATACGTCGGGGCAGACCTGATGGCGCTCTGCCGAGAGGCGGCAATGTGTGCAGTGAACAGAGCGCTGATCCAGCTGCCGGATCGGCCATCGTCAGAGGCTGAAGTAGAAGATCCTGCAGCCACGTTACCAGTCCACGAAGTAAAACCAGCTCTGGTAGGTGAAATTACCCCCATCCTATGTAATAAATACAGGAGAATGTAACTCCCTGACACCCAAGGGCTGCTAACACTCAGTGTCCCACATGCAACATAGGGTGAATATGCCCGCTCACCCGTACAGTAATCCAGTTACATATTGGGGGTGGCCAAGCAGGAGATGCAGGCTCCCATATCTGAGAGACTCACGTTGAACAAAATGGTAGACACCTTGTGCACCATGTTGTTATGACGGACGTAACCGTGGCGGCTAATGGAGGCCTCGGAGCCCATGTGCCTCCCTATAATCCAACATGTGAAGTGGTCGTCCAGCATTAGGAAAACATGGCAGCGTTTTCTGACCACAGGTTGTGTGCGGTATTGCAGTTCAGCCCCAGTCACTCCAGTGAAGCTGAGCTTTAATACCAGACACGGACAGGTACGGTGCTGTTTCTGGAGGAAAGCAGCCATGTTTTTCTAGCCCTTTAAGAACAGTTTCTGAGAAACGTTAGGGATATCTGAAAATCGAGCTGTTTTTTTCCTTCTTTTCTACAGAGCGAGCTGCAGCGGTTGCTCGAGGTGTTGATGGAGCAGTCGCCATTTCCAGAGCAGCAGCTGCAGGGTCTGTGCATTGAGATGGCCGATTTCCTGAGCGCTCTCCCGTCGGTGCAGCCGTCAGCCAAGAGAGAAGGCTTTGCCACGGTCCCTGATGTCACCTGGGCCGACATAGGGGCGCTGGATGAGATCCGGGAGGAGCTGACCATGGCCATACTGGTGAGCAGAAAATGCGTTTCCACATTAACCTGTCAGATTGATGTCATTGGGCTGCACTTTGGACATTGCACTCTGCTCACATGGAAAGCCATAATATTGGCTACACTTCGGAAAACCGTCAACCAACTTCCTAGGAAACTTCATTGGGTGGGTTGAGATGCAGGCCTATGATAGAAATGACGCCATCTTTAAATTACACTTTGCAGATGTAATAAGGGATGTGCTCCGCTCCTCTGCATTGCCATTCACATCATTCTACCAATCCCGGTGGTGTTTACTTCCTCCATAGCATGATCATATTCTCTACTGAAGCCAGTCAGCCCGCCGATCTGATATTCATGACCTATCCTGAGGATAGACCATCAATCGTAAAAGCCCGGAGAACCCATTTTTATAGGTACTGGAGCTCCATTTTTCTGATGCAGAGCTCCCAATCCCTAGCATAGGTATGGATTTTAAAGATAACCTGCCAATTACCTCCAACTACCACTAGAGGGAGCTTAAGAGCTTGCTGCATTCTGATTGAGATGCAGTAAGCTCCCTCTAGTGGTGGCTGCTGGTAGTTATCATGTTATATCTTTAAATCAACGTCCGTGCATGTGAAAGCCTCCAGTAACTTTGCTGTTATTTAACTTCTCTCTTTCCAGGCACCAGTGAGGAATCCAGAGCAGTTTAAGGCTCTCGGACTCATGGCTCCTGCAGGAGTCTTACTAGCCGGACCCCCGGGCTGTGGCAAAACCTTACTCGCCAAGGTATAAGAAACTGTCCAGTTATATGTATGTGTGGGTTTTAATAATTTTTTTTTTCCTTCTGCACTTTTAGAGTTCAGATGTTAAAGGATATGAAGACTTGCCACCATTTTTTCACTGCCCCAAACATCTAAAGTAAAAAAAAACAAAAAAAAAAAACAATGCAACTTTGCAACAGATTTGAATCCAAACTTTCTACCATTCTTGGGTATGCAGCTCCTCTGCAATCTCATGCATCTCCGTGTTTGCAGAATGCCTGCAAACCCTCTGTAGTCTGCTCCTGCAGCCGTGCATGACTCCCATGTGTCCAGTGCATTTGGACAGATGGAAGAGAGTAACACATGCAGGATCAGACTACACAGGGTTTGTTTGTAGTCTGTAACCATGGAGAGCCATACCTATGGATTGGCTTATTTGCCTGTGTTTGTTAGTGGCATCTACAGCTGCACATGGAGGCACGCTGTTGCATGACTGCTTTGTTAGTCACAACTGTAGTAGCTCGTGACAAGCACCTTGGCGTTGCGCCCGTCTGCACCATGTGTAGCAGGAAAAGGGCAAGCAAGTCATCTAGTCTAAACACGGTTATCTTGTATTTCAGGCCGTAGCCAACGAATCCGGACTCAACTTTATTTCGGTGAAGGGGCCTGAACTTCTGAACATGGTGAGTGAGGTGGAGACCGCCACCGATGGTGCACAGATCCCATGTGATAAGATATGACTTACTCGTGTTTTCTAATGTGTAGGACATTTTATATATCTTCTGTGTATTTTCCTGTCAAGTATCGAAATCCGAGGGCAACTTTGTCATAGAAGTAGCATTAAAGGGGTATTCCGGTTGTTACAAGTTATCCCCTATTCACATAATAGGGACTAACTATTAGATCGGTGGGAGTCCTATTGCTGAGACCCCCACGATCATGAGAATAGAGGGGCAGGTCGGGCATGCACACTGCTGCCATTCTTCTCTATGGGAGTCCGGAGAGTAGAGCGCTCGGCTATATAAAACTCCCATAGAGGTGAACTGAGCAGCAGTGCGCATACCCGACCAGCTACTCAGTTCATTTTGGGGGGCCCTGAGCGGTATGGGGTTAACGTTCCCAGCAGTAGAACCCCCCCCCCCCCCCCACAGTTCTCAGGCAGCATAGTGGCGTCATGCGTCAGTGTAGTGTGTAGTGGCGCAGGCGCAAGATTAATGCGACCAGTTTAGATGTCTGGCCATGTGAAAAAAAGCGGAGGACTCTCTTGAGCAGCGGGGGTCAGCCCGTCAGTGCTCGAGGTGACAATTTTAGAGTTAATTGGATTTGTTCGAATCGATTCGCTCATCTCTAGTCCCCCCCAAAATAAGCTGTTCAACTAGGTGTCCCGTAGAGTCTGTGATTAGATATAATCTTCAAAGGAACCTGGCGGTAAGTGTCCAGTTACCCTGCAGCGCCCCCGCAGGGCAAATGAAGTATTACACTATTACAATTCATATTAGTGATATGATATCAATCAGTGACCGGTCTTCCAAGTACTTCGGGGTCTGTGCCTCCGCACCGCTAAAGATGGGGCATGTCCTATGTTAGGCCACATCTAGCGGATCACAGACCCATTGAAGTACATGGTGCACCTGGCCTGTGCCTGTGGTTTGCGGTCCGCAACAGGGGCACACCCATTACAAGTTTGTGTGAATGCACTTTAAGTCTCAGTGATACCCCTGTTTTCCCGTTTTTCAGTACGTTGGTGAAAGTGAAAGAGCCGTGCGGCAGGTTTTCCAGAGAGCATCAAACTCTTCCCCCTGTGTTATATTTTTCGATGAAATTGACTCTCTTTGCCCTCGAAGGTCCAGCCATGAAGTAAGTGATTTTTCTACAAATCCAAGGGCCCTTTACGTATTTGGGTGAGCCTACATTACCTATCAGAGCCGTAGGTATGAGATTAGAAAAACATGGCTGCTTTCCTCCCAAATCATTGACGCCCTCGTCCATGGCTTGTGCCTTATTCATTTGAATACCAGATGCAGCCTGTGGACTAGAGTGGTACGGTTTTGGGGAAGTAATACAGCCTCTTTAAAGAATATGTAAAGTTTTGCAACCAGTGCATCATAACGTGAAAAATAAAGCAACTTTTCAAATAGCTCTAATTAAAAATCTCCTACCGTTTGTGCATACAGCTCCTATGCATACTTGTGTTTCCATGGTTACCGACTACAAACAAACCTTATCTAGTCTGATCCACCCCCTTATTTCTTACCTGCCAAATCACTGCAAGCAGAAATAAAATGGGCAAATGGAAGGTAATATGACTTCAGGATCAGACTACATTGAGCTTGTAACCATGGAGACACTGTTGGCGATATAAAGCAAATGCTTTATATTAAAGATAGGATCAAAGGAATTTTTTTTAAAGGGAATTGATCCTAGAGGTGGACATATAAAACACCTCAAAAAGAGATCATTGTTAATTTAATTATATTGTGGAATCAGTAAAATAAGGTACAAGCATCTATGCAAACATATAACTGATTTATTATACAATAACTTAAAATGCAATCAAAGCTTAATGAATGTAAAAACTCAATAATATGCAATAATATACAGTGATATGCAGTACCCAAAATTCGCCACTAGATGGCTCTAACAAGACTACCAGTGTTCCATATCACCTCTCAAACATAAAATGTAATACAAGCGTCTCGACGACAATTAAGAGATATACACTCAATAGTGATAAGGATAGATACAAACCCTTGCTCTGCTCAAACTATGACCAATCTCAGATATCGGGTAGTATTGCTACATAAGTTATAAATTATCAGGCCTGATATAGACTAGGGAATATGCGTATTCCAATCAGCGAGTTTCTTTGATATCAATATTAGATCTTTTATTCAGTAATATGCATCTTTACTGAATAGTGATAATATTGATGTAGTACTTTTTAACATTACACATACGCAATAAAGCATGGAGTTGCTAAATATCAGGACAATTAATTAAATCAATACTACACATAATAAAGTCAAGAATGCAGATGATATGCAGAGTCTAAGGGAAGTCATCTCTAAGGTCCGTTCTGATCATTGGGATTTTTCTCCTGGAGTCTCTCCTTTCTTTCTTTGTTTCTCTGTTTTCTGTTGCTCCCTGTTGTTCTTTTCCCTTCATGTGTGTGTGGTTTATGATCACAAACTTATCAGTTAGACACACCTTCCTAACTTGAGCGTTTTTCCAATCATTGTCTGTTAGGCGTGTACATATGATAATGACTGTGATGTCACTGTATCACCCAGAAGGCATTTCAGCTGTTGGTGCAATGTTACTTATTCATACCTAGGTGGCACAATTGCATAAGCTACTAGCATCATCACTATTAAGGGTTAACTGTCCAGGTCTGATTTCTCTTACATTCTATACACGTAATATATGGAATCCTAAATCAGAGCTATAGGATTAATTTTGATACAAAAAACAATTAAGGCATAGACCTTGTGGTGCCATTTAGACTTTTCACATACTCTCAAATTTATGTACTGATAAGAACATAATAGACCTTGTACTCTCAGACATGTGTGTCTCTTCTGTCCCTTCAACGGGTGATTGATTGTTAGGCTACATTCACACGTCAGTATTTTTCTATATCCCGAATTTCGGTCCGTTTTTTTGCGGATCCGTTGTTCCTGAAAATGTTTCCGTATGTCATCCGTATGTCATTCGTTTTTTGCGGATCCGCAAAAAACGGAAACGTGTATAAATTTCAATAAGCAAATAAAGTTGTTTGGATTTCTTTGAAAAAAAATTGAAAAAAAAAAGTTTCTGTTTGCAGGATTTAATTTCCAGGAACGGAATCCGCATAAAACGGATGACATACGTAAGGACATACGAATGTCTTCCGTTTTTTGCGGATCCATTGACTTTGTATTGTACCAGGATCCGATTTTTGCGGAAAAGAATAGGACATGTTTTATATTTTTTCGGACATGCGGAACGGAACAACGGAAACGGACAGCACACATTGTGCTGTCCGATTTTTTTCCAGGACCCATTGAAAATGAATGGGTCCAGAACTGGTTCTGATCTGTTCCGCAAAAAACGGAACAGATCAGGAAAGAAAAAACGGACGTGTAAATGGACCCTTAAAAATAACACCATCTTCCCTGAACGAGGACTCATTAATACAGTCTACACTTTAAATTATTCTCATCGCTCTTTAGGAGTGTATGCGTTCTTAGTGAGAAATATATAAGATAATAGATGCATTGACGTCCTTTATAATATTCAACAATATAAAACGATACATATGTCCTATTGATTATCTTATACTAAAAACTTAATGTGATTTTATATATATATATATATATATATATATATATATATATACACACATACATCACAGATTTTCTGCTTCATCAATAGACATTAAACCATAGGGGTAATTAGCACCAGATTCATCTAGTAAATATCCTTATCTCAGTCATAAATCTATAAGGAGACAAGAATGACTCTTCTCAGACTGGTGCATCTACATAGAATAAATTATGAACTGTGTCCTCTCCATGAACCTCTTTTGGCCTTCTTTAAAATACATACAAAATGGTGAAGATGCCACAATATGGCCTCTTATATAATCAAATCCACTATAATTAGGATATTTTGATATAAATGTTATATACCTATGAAAAGACATGCAGACCTATGCGTTGTTGTAAGAGCTGTATACAGGGAATTTTTAATTAGAGGGTTCAGGATTTTCTTTCTCTTGCACGCACGCTGTTCTTCATGCGAGGGAAGACTTGTAACTACTTTGCCAGTTATACAAATACTTTTTGCATAAAGACCCAGAGCGCTTTTTACAGACCTGTTATTCCACTCTGATGCTTCGTCGGATTTGTTTTCACCACTGGTCGGCCTTAAATATGGGAGCTCGGCACCTGCAGCAGTGCTTGTCCTCTCCTCTGCCTACAGATGTGTCAAAGATGATGTATGGACTGTGGAAGAATGCTTGAGCCAATTACTTAGTTAGAAGATACCCATGTATACTCATTGCCTATAATAAAAAAAAAAGAAAAAAGCACCTCCTTGAAGTATTAATGTTAGTGAGACGCCATTACAAGATGGTGCTGGCACACAGATGTTTACATTAAGTTCACATACCAAAGTTTGTAAGCCGCCAAGTGTTATCTCTTTTCTTCTCATCTCTTTTTCCTCCTTAGCCAATGAAATAATGTCATGAGCCTCAGAGGGGGACGCCCCCCTCTGAAGATGTAAAAACTGCTTTACTCATTGTAATAAACGGAGAGAGAGTTTTTGACTGTGTCTGTCTCTACCACGTGTGGAAATTTACCCCTTGGGGTACCTTGATTTGGAGCACCAGAGTGTATCTTAAATGCTTTAATTAAAAGAAACTTCAACAAAGGGAGGAAGGCAGCTTCACAGGGGATGCCCACTGAGCACACAGCCAGCAGCTCCAGAACCAGAAAAGGACGAAGAATTCTCGTCATTGAGAATTAAAGGGAGAGGGGATAAACTCTTGAATCTCAAAATCTTGTCTTGTTCTTGTCATACCTTAAAGGGGTTATTCAACCCCTATAATGACCCTCCCAATGCCTGAGCCCCTCACATAGATTATACTTACCCCGACACCTGTGTCGCTCCTGATCCCCACGGATCAAAACATCTGGCGATCGGTGGGAACAGCCAAAGGGAGGCCACGACGGGGACCAGCCTCCCTAGCCTCCCGAGTGACGCTAGGGAGTTGCCTTGGCGACCATGTGGGCGACGCGGGTTCCGGGAAGTTTTATCTATATGAGGGGATCGGGCATTGGGTGGGGCATTGCATGGGTTGGATAACCCCTTTAGGTGGTCCTGCACCCCTGGGCATCACATAGCTCAGGTGGCCATCTAATCCCCAGAGGAGGTCACGCTGCAGCAGCTTTTTTTCTGTATTTCACTGCATGTGACAATCTCTTCTCTCTTTTCTCGCAGTCCGGAGCTAGCATCAGGGTGGTCAACCAGCTGCTGACAGAGATGGATGGCCTGGAGTCCAGGCGGCAGGTTTTTATCATGGCCGCTACTAACCGCCCAGGTGAGCTCTGCGTTCATTTCTGCTTTGAAATCCACCAAAAAAACAACAACTTTCCTCTCTCTAACCCTTGTGCCAAAGAACACAAAATAGAAAAGTATATTGGTCAAATGGATGTTTTCTTATAAAAACTGCATTGCTTCCCCCAGGGTTAGTGTCTGGTATTGCTAGTCAGCTCTGTGGAATGAATGGGACAGAGTTGCAATACCACACACTACCTGTGGGTAGAAGTGGCGCTATTTTGAATGAAGGCATCCATGTTTTAACCAGTAAATTGAAGATGGGTGAGAAGGGCGATGCAGCTGCAGTCTGAGCCTGTGTATGCTGTGAGAGGGGGAAGAGCAGACGCTTCTGATTGGCTCGTGGTACTGTGCTATCACTTTAAATGGTTTATTCATTATAGTGATATTTTATGCATCTCTGGGTTTCATTTCATTAGAGCCCTAACCGCTTCCTGCTTGTGCAGCTGAAGTCTTGTTACACTGTGTCAGTCTACATGAACACAGCAACATGAGACATTTCTCACCAGTCCTGGACTCCCAGAATTAGAAACACTATGATTTGCAACAATACCTCTTTAGATCACTTCTCCCATACACCCATGTGATTTTATGCAGTAGTGTATTGGAAATTCAGGCGTCCATGAGAATAAACGCAAAAACACTCTTCCCTGCTTCTATGCTGGATGTTGAATGAGGCATTGGTGAACATTTTAGCCAAAGCGTAATAAGCCACTCACCACGTCAAGACCACGTCAAGGTCGCCTCTATGAATGGTCCCTAACACTAGTTCCTACCTGTTATGGGCCATGACAGCCACACAAAGTCCAGGGAGCGCAGGTACAGCATGCACGCCAAGCACACTCTGCTTTTAACCCCGTCCGGTGCCATTACAGCTTTCATCGGATCCAGGGATGCAAGTACCAACATGCATGCTGAGCCCACTATATACTTCTCCTGGAGCCAAATGGCTACTGGTAGGCGCTATGAAAGCAGACTCAGTTTTATACTGACTTTAAAACCAGCCTCCAGGGCAGACTAACTGGTCAGGTGTGCATGACTACATGGAGATCGCCCTGGAGGCTGGTTTTAAAGTCAGTATAAAACTGAGTCTGCTTTTATAGCGCCTACCAGTAGCCATTTGGCTCCAGTAGAAGTATATAGTGGGCTCAGCATGCATGTTGGTACTTGCATCCCTGGATCTGATGGAAGCTGTAATGGCACCGGACGGGGTTAAAAGCAGAGTGTGCCTAGCGTGCATGCTGTACCTGCGCTCCCTGGACTTTGTGTGGCTGTCATGGCCCATAACAGGTAGGAACTAGTGTTAGGGACCACTCATAGAGGCGACCTTGACGTGGTGAGTGGCTTATTACGCTTTAGCCAAAATGTACACCAATGCCTCATTCAACATCCAGCATAGAGGCAGGGAAGAGTGCTGGTTGCAGAGTGCCATTGCATTTGTGTTTTTTGCGTTTGTATGTGTATTTCGCCATAGCAATGTGCACCTGCATACAGGGTTGTGCTGACTGAACCCCCCACATTTGTCCATGAGAATATATCGTACTTGTGATAGGTACTGTAGCCTCCAGCAGGCTCCAGCCCGTCACCACCAAAGAATGGCTTCCCCGATCTAGCGAGGGGAAGCTGTTCAAGCCCTGGGAGAGCAGCGCTCCCAGAGAGAACTGCTACAGATGCCGTGGTCACAATTGAGCACAGCATCTGAGGGTTTTAATGTCTGCGATTGGCATTATCGCCAATCGCAGACATTAGCCCTATGTGTCTGCTGTGTGAAACAGCAGAAACATGGAGGGTATGGAATCCGCTAAACTATGGAGTGGGCACCATATTTAAAGGGCCAACATCCACCATGCACATGCCCAGTGGATATCCTGAAGGGGTTAATGGGTATGACTTGTGTTTGCCCTAGAATTTGATGGCCCTTATAGCGACTGAGTTCTGCATTGATCTTGTACATTAGTCTAGACCAGTGGGCTCCAATCTGTGCCTCTCCAGCTGCTGTCGGGGCACGTTGGGAGTTGTAGTTTTACAGTAGACATATTTTAGTCTAAAGATAGATTTACACGTCAAGATAATTTGGCAGATTATCGGGAACGAACGTTCCTGCGAATGCTTGTTCTGGACAGTCCGCCCGTGTAAAGGTGCGGATGAACGAGTGCAGGCAAGTAAATGATTATCATTTTTGGGCAGCAGATCGTGCGATCTAAACAGCGATCTGCTGCCCAGAAGCAATGCAGCTGTATGGGGAGGAGCGATCACAATAGCAGCGCTTCACCCCCACTGAGCAAGCAGCCGACGCGCTTCCTTCCTGACATCCGCTGCTCATCTGCACTTCTACATCCACCTTAATGGTCGCTATCAGCCGACTCTCTGCAGTGTTTGCACAAGGGGCAGGCTGCTGCCGACTCTCTGCAGTGTTTGCACAAGGGGCAGGCTGCTGCCGACTCTCTGCAGTGTGTGCACAAGGGGCAGGCTGCTGCCGACTCTCTGCAGTGTGTGCACAAGGGGCAGGCTGCTGCCGACTCTCTGCAGTGTGTGCACAAGGGGCAGGCTGCTGCCGACTCTCTGCAGTGTGTGCACAAGGGGCAGGCTGCTGCCGACTCTCTGCAGTGTGTGCACAAGGGGCAGGCTGCTGCCGACTCTCTGCAGTGTTTGCACAAGGGGCAGGCTGCTGCCGACTCTCTGCAGTGTGTGCACAAGGGGCAGGCTGCTGCCGACTCTCTGCAGTGTGTGCACAAGGGGCAGGCTGCTGCCGACTCTCTGCAGTGTGTGCACAAGGGGCAGGCTGCTGCCGACTCTCTGCAGTGTGTGCACAAGGGGCAGGCTGCTGCCGACTCTCTGCAGTGTGTGCACAAGGGGCAGGCTGCTGCCGACTCTCTGCAGTGTGTGCACAAGGGGCAGGCTGCTGCCGACTCTCTGCAGTGTGTGCACAAGGGGCAGGCTGCTGCCGACTCTCTGCAGTGTGTGCACAAGGGGCAGGCTGCTGCCGACTCTCTGCAGTGTGTGCACAAGGGGCAGGCTGCTGCCGACTCTCTGCAGTGTGTGCACAAGGGGCAGGCTGCTGCCGACTCTCTGCAGTGTGTGCACAAGGGGCAGGCTGCTGCCGACTCTCTGCAGTGTGTGCACAAGGGGCAGGCTGCTGCCGACTCTCTGCAGTGTGTGCACAAGGGGCAGGCTGCTGCCGACTCTCTGCAGTGTTTGCACAAGGGGCAGGCTGCTGCCGACTCTCTGCAGTGTTTGCACAAGGGGCAGGCTGCTGCCGACTCTCTGCAGTGTTTGCACAAGGGGCAGGCTGCTGCCGACTCTCTGCAGTGTGTGCACAAGGGGCAGGCTGCTGCCGACTCTCTGCAGTGTGTGCACAAGGGGCAGGCTGCTGCCGACTCTCTGCAGTGTTTGCACAAGGGGCAGGCTGCTGCCGACTCTCTGCAGTGTGTGCACAAGGGGCAGGCTGCTGCCGACTCTCTGCAGTGTTTGCACAAGGGGCAGGCTGCTGCCGACTCTCTGCAGTGTTTGCACAAGGGGCAGGCTGCTGCCGACTCTCTGCAGTGTTTGCACAAGGGGCAGGCTGCTGCCGACTCTCTGCAGTGTTTGCACAAGGGGCAGGCTGCTGCCGACTCTCTGCAGTGTTTGCACAAGGGGCAGGCTGCTGCCGACTCTCTGCAGTGTTTGCACAAGGGGCAGGCTGCTGCCGACTCTCTGCAGTGTTTGCACAAGGGGCAGGCTGCTGCCGACTCTCTGCAGTGTTTGCACAAGGGGCAGGCTGCTGCCGACTCTCTGCAGTGTTTGCACAAGGGGCAGGCTGCTGCCGACTCTCTGCAGTGTTTGCACAAGGGGCAGGCTGCTGCCGACTCTCTGCAGTGTTTGCACAAGGGGCAGGCTGCTGCTGCTGCAGTTTTAGCACTTGGAGAAGAGGCTTGAGGTGACTTTCTGGAGTGCTGATTAGATAAGGCTGGATTCCAGTAGCTGCTGTTTACTCAGATGGAGAAGGATAGATTTCAGTAAAGCCTGTTCACCTTGACCTACCCTTAAATAGAAGCTTTTTTTTTCTTCTTTTTTTTTAATCAACCTGTTTAAAGGGACAGTGCTCCTATTTTAGTGGCTGGTAGGTAATCTTTACTTCTTGTACCTTGTACAGGTGAAACTCGAAAAATTAGAATATTGTGCAAAGGCTCAAAGTGTTACACTCTAGTCAGCTAATTAATCCATACCCCCTGAGCAAACGGTACCTCAAAATTGTTACTTTGGGGTCTTCATAAGCGGTAAGCCATAATCATCCAAATTATAACAAATAAAGACTTGAAATATCTCACTTTGTAGGTAATGAGTCTCATGTTAGTTTCACCTTTTTAAGTTGCATTACTGAAATAAATGAACTTTGCACGAGATTCTAATTTTTCGAGTTTCACCTGTATATTGTGAGGGGCAGGCTACACTTGTTCAGTATGGCTCTGTTCACATTATGTTTGAGGCCTGCATTTGGCGTATATGCCATACGTATCCAGAGTGTCCCTTTGGCCTCTGTCTGCCTCAGGGCCAGCGTCGGCACCCGGCATACCCAGGCAAGTGCCGGGGCTCATTGCTCCTGGGGGGGGGGGGGTACTCGCGCCTCGACACCCGGTTTGCACACCTGGATTTGGGGACTTTCTGCAAGATCCTCTCAAGCTCTGTCAGGTCTGATGGGGGCTGTTGGTGGACAGCCATTTTCAGGTCTCTCCAGAGATGTTTCATTGGGTTCAAGTCAGGCCTCTGGCTGGGCCACTCAGGGACAGTCACAGAGGTGTCCCTAAGGCTCTCCTGTGTTGTCTTGGCTGTGTGCTTAGGGACATTGTCTTGTTGGAAGGTGAACTTTAGCCCCGTCTGAGGTCCAGAGCTCTGGATCATGTTTTCATTATGGTTACACAAACAAAATAGTAAAATAACACCAGCATTGAGCCTAACTGCATTATATAAGTCAGATGATGGAGTTCTGAGTGCATGTCCTCCAGCGTGATTGCGATCTGTGCCTCGTTAGTATTAACGTCAGTGCAGTGAATACTAATGAAGCGGTGTTGGATTTTGGTTGGGGAGGGGCCCCTCTTCCAGCACATAGACTTTTACTGAAGTCATTTTTTAGCAGGTCTTCATAAGGATTTGAACCCTAGACCATCTGTATGGCAGGAAGAAGAGTTACCATTACACTACAGACCTACAGCGCTGAATCTTCTGTGCTTAAAAAGCTATTTCAGTGCAGTGTAGCTTCAGTGCCATGATTCTCCTTCATTCTCCTCTCCAGACATCATTGATCCAGCTATTCTGCGCCCCGGCCGACTGGATAAGACCCTGTACGTGGGGCTTCCTCCTCCGAGTGATCGTCTTGCCATCCTGAGGACCATAACTAAGGTAAGGGCTCTTTCACACCTGCGTTCTTTTCTTCCGTCGTCGGGGCTCTATGCTGGAAGAATCCTGATCAGGATTATCCTAATGCATTCTGAATGGAGATGAAATCCGTTCAGGATGCATCAGGATGTCTTCAGTTCCGGAACGGAACGTTTTTTGGCCAGAGAAAATACCGCAGCATGCTGCGCTTTTTGCTCCGGCCAAAAATCCTGAAGACTTGCCGCAAGGCCGGATCCGGAATTAATGCCCATTGAAAGGCATTGATCCGGATCCGGCCTTAAGCTAAACGTCGTTTCGGCGCATTGCCGGATCCGACGTTTAGCTTTTTCTGAATAGGTTACCCTGGCTGCCGGGACGCTAAAGTCCTGGCAGCCATGGTAAAGTGTAGCGGGGAGCAGGGGAGCAGCATACTTACCATCCGTGCGGCTCCCGGGGCGCTCCAGAGTGACGTCAGGGCGCCCCACGCGCATGGATGACGTGATCGCATGGCACGTCATCCATGCGCATGGGGCGCTCTGACGTCATTCTGGAGCGCCCCGGGAGCCGCACGGACTGCAAGTATGCCGCTCCCCCGCTCCCCACTACTACTATGGCAACCAGAACTTTAATAGCGTCCTGGCTGCCATAGTAACACTGAAAGCATTTTGAAGACGGATCCGCGCATACAGAGCGCTCCTTTCAGAACGCTCCGGTGTGAAACCAGGGTTAGAAAGTGATTAAATCTATATGGGCCAGAGGCATTAATTCAGTCACAGGACCACTTTTTCCATTGTGGGCAGGTCTTCACTTGCTCCTAAGGTTCTCATAGCGACCCTTGCATGCCGAAACACCCATATAGAGCCGGACGATGCAGTAGAATGCTTATGTCACATGACTGTATATGGACATCCGTCCTTTGTTGTCTGCCATTGACCTTCCGGGATAATACTAGTCCATATAGTCCATTCTAGGCATCCCCTCCACTTGGCCTCTCCAGACCTGAAAGCTGCTGTGATGACTAGCTGGGCCTACATCCATCTTCTGGTCATAAGCATTGCCGATCCCCAATTTGTGGGTTGTGTGTGTCTAAATAATATGTAAAATCATAGCATTGAGATTATCATATATATGAAAGTAAAAAATGTTCCCTCTGGATTTTTAACAGAACGGCTCCCGGCCACCACTGGGTCCAGACGTCAATCTGGAAGTAATCGCCTCCGATGAGAAATGTGATTGTTTCACGTGAGTGCAGCCATTGGATATACCGTAAATAGTGGTTTATCGGAAAACCCCCCTTTTAAATGTCTTGAATAAACATTTCCTACCGTTTTGTGTATACAGCTCCTCTGCAGACAGGGTCTTGTCTGTAACCCTGAGGCACATAGGTTTCATAGGTGCTTTATATATAATGTTTAATTTTTATTTGCAAATTTTTATTTTTTTTATTTTTGTTATTTATTTTTTGACGCATTGAAGCAATTATGATGTAGGTTGCAGACCTGTATTTTGCAGCGGTGACTAGCGCCTTCCTTGGTATAGATCCCTATATTACTTGTCTGGCATGATATAAACCGTAAGCTCTTGGGCAATAGTATATTATGTGTGAGCTAACATCAGATGGTTAACATTCACCGCGGCAGATCTTAAAGGGGTCCTCTCACTTCAGCAAGTGTTATTCATCATGTAGATACAGTTAATAGGAGCCACTTACTAATGTACTGTGATTCTCCATATTGCTTTGTTTGCTGACTGGATTCATTTTTTTCATCACATTATACGCTGCTTGCATCCATGGTTACGACCGCCCTGCAATCCAGCAGTAGTGGTCATGCTTGCACACTACAGGAAGAACCACTGGCCTCTCTGATGGACTGGACTGTGGGAGCGCACATGGGCTGGTGCTTTTTCCTATAGTGTGCAAGCA